>NC_051863.1:16992966-17080466 GCF_015732765.1 Culex quinquefasciatus | reverse complement strand
TACTACCCAATTAACAACATTTAATCAACAGCATATCCGAAAAAGCTGTTTGTTCGCTAAAATTGAGAAAGAAAATAACTGTTAGTCATGGAAAAAGGCTTTAGCGAAAATGATGATTAGGGGATATGAAAATTCGGGAAAAATTAATTTTAAATAAAATCCAAACCGAAATTTTCTCAAAGTCAGGTTGTACCTGCATCTTTAAATCAAACGTTCGTGCTGTCTCACTCGAACAATTCTAGAAATACCCCTACCGTGGAAAAGTTAGGTAACAACAATGGCATTTCTTATGATAACGTCGTTTCGGGTTCATCCACGAATTTTAAATCCTCTACCAATCTTTCTGAAATTGGGCAGGTACCTCAAATCTCATTTGAAAATTTTTCTGCTGGCAACGCTTTGGGATCTTCTGATCTCGGCGATGTTACGTTTGAAAAAATGACTTTTTTTGCAAAACTCACTGTTTGGTTTGATTCAAACAATGAGTAATGGAAGCTATCCAGATTGGATTAAAATTTGCGAATGATGTTGTTCTTACCCTGAAGTTTAATCATGGATCTAAGTAATTCCATCAATTTTATGAATTTTAATGCTCGCTCTTTAAAAGCGAAAGAAAATGAATTTTTCAACTTTTTACGAGTTCATAACGTGCATGTTGCTGTTATAACCGAAACATTTTTAAAAACTGGCACTTATTTGAAAAGTGATCCAGATTATAAAGTTATAACTAATAACCGAATGAATCGAAATGGCGGTGGAGTTGCAATAGTTATCCACCGTAGTATGACTTATAGCACGTTACGTGACTTTAAGTTAAAAGTTATTGAAAGTTTGGGAATTGAACTTGAAACTTCTTTTGGGAAAATTATGATTGCAGCTGCATATTTGCCATTCCAATGCACTGGGGAAAATAAAAATTATTTCAAAGGGGATTTGAATAAACTTACTCGGCATAGATCTCGATTTTTGATCATCGGTGATTTTAATGCCAAACACCAATCTTGGAATAATTCAAAAGTAAATATCAATGGTAAAATTCTGTTCAGAGATTGCACTTCTGGTCTTTATTCGGTTTTATACCCGAATGGGCCAACTTGCTTTTCTTCTGTTAGAAATCCATCAACAATTGATTTGGTTTTGACAAATCAAAGTCAGTATTGTGGTCCTTTAGTGACTCATGCTGATTTTGATTCTGATCACCTTCCAGTAACTTTTTCACTTTCTCATGAAGCAGTTACCAGACCCAATAGTTCTGTGTTTAATTACCACAAAGCTAATTGGGACAGGTATCAGCATCATATTGAGAATAATTTAAATCATGATTTTGTTTTAGAAACCAAAGCTGATATTGATTCAGCCTTGGAATCTTTAACTAATGCAATTTTGGATGCTAGGAATATTGCTATTCCAAAAGTCCAAGTCAAATTTGATTCTCCCATTATTGATGACGATCTTCAGCTTCTGATTCGTCTGAAAAATGTTCGCCGAAGACAGTATCAACGTTCTCGTGATCCTGCACTGAAGCGAATTCAAAAAGATTTGCAAAAGGTTATTGACCACAGATTCACTCTCCTGCGAAATGAAAAGTTCGCAAGAGATGTCGAACAAATTAAACCTTATTCCAAACCTTTTGGAAACTTTCAAAGGTTCTTAAGAAACCTCAAAACCCATCCCTTCTTTAAAAGATGGTGATAATATTCTATTAACTAATGGGGAAAAAGCTCAAAAACTTGCTCAGCAGTTTGAGAGTGCTCATAATTTCAACTTGAATGTTTTGAGTCCTATTGAAAATCAAATTTCAATAGAATTTCAGAATATTGTTGAACAAGATTTTTTATCAGATGAAGTTTTTAATACGGATCTGAATGAAATAAAATCTATTATCAAAAAATTTAAAAATATGAAAGCCCCTGGTGAGGATGGCATTTTTTATATCTTAATTAAAAAATTACCAGAAGCAACTTTAAATTGCTTGATCAAAATTTTCAACAAATGTTTTGATTTGGCATATTTACATATGCCAAAGTAATTCCGATTTTGAAACCGGATAAAAATCCTGCTGAAGCCTCAAGCTATCGGCCCATTAGTTTGCTATCATCTATTAGTAAATTATTCGAAAGAATAATTCTTAATAGAATGATGACACACATTAATGAAAATTCAATTTTCGCTGATGAGCAGTTTGGTTTTCGCCTTGGGCATTCAACTACTCATCAGTTGTTGAGAGTTTCAAATTTAATTCGAAGCAACAAATCTGAGGGCTATTCTACTGGCGCTGCTCTTCTAGACATAGAAAAAGCATTTGACAGTGTTTGGCATAAAGGTTTGATTGCGAAATTGAAAAGGTTTAATTTTCCGATTTATATCGTGAAAATTATTCAAAATTATTTGACGGATCGTACTCTGCAGGTATGTTATCAGAATAGCAAATCTGATCAACTACCTGTACGTGCTGGCGTCCCTCAAGGAAGCATTTTGGGTCCAATTTTATACAATATTTTTACTTCTGACTTGCCTGATTTGCCCCCAGGATGTCAGAAATCACTTTTTGCTGATGACACAAGCATCTCCGCCAAAGGCAGAAGCCTTCGTGTCATCACAAGAAGATTACAAAAAGCTTGGATATTTTCAATTCTTATTTGAAAGAATGGAAAATTACTCCAAATGCTGCAAAACTCAACTTATTATTTTCCCTCACAAACCAAGGGCTGATTTTCTTAAACCAAAAGTCATCACATTATAAAGATGAATGAGGTAAATTTAAAGTGGGAGGATCAAGTGAAATATCTTGGACTTGGTTTTGACAAAAACCTTACTTACAAGGATCACATTGAAAGTATCCAGGTTAAATGTAACAAATATATTAAATGTTTGTATCCACTTATAAACAGGAATTCTAGACTTTGTCTGAAGAATAAACTGTTACTTTATAAACAAATTTTCAGACCTGCCATGCTTTATGCTGTGCCTATCTGGACAAGCTGTTGCTTAACCAGGAAGAAAAAACTTCAGCGGATTCAGAACAAAATTCTGAAAATGATTCTGAAACTTCCTCCCTGGTTCAGCACCAGTGAACTTCATCAATTAGCCGAAGTTGACACTTTGGATGTTATGTCCAATAAGATAATTGATGCATTTCGACAAAAATCATTGCAGTCTTCAGCTGCATTGATCCGCTCTTTATATAGTTTATAAGTTAGTTTTAAGGTATCCCTTTCCCTTTTGTACATGTAGGACCTCCTACATTTGAAATCACTGAATAGCGAAAGCTACAATATTTCATGAATAAATGAAAGTTGCTAGTATTTAAAATTGAGGTGAAAAGTCATCGTTTGTGATTGGACACTCAATAATATTTTAACTGAATGAATGTACATGGAAAAGAAATTTGAATAAATATAAATTAAAAAAAAAAAAAAAAAACTATATGCGCACTATGTTTTGATCCACTCCGGGAACATCGGAACAGCAGCTTGCGGAAAAGTTTTACTTAGCTCTTCACAGCTAGAACGTATTTTGCTTGAGTCTTACGATTTCCGCAACCTAAATAAAACAAAACGGAGAACGACAAAAATGTGTTAATCTGTCTCATCACATCAAAAATGACTAAACTTACCTCTATCAATGTTTTGATATTGATGTTGTTGATTCCGTCCAGAAGAGGTACAAAATTGATAAAAATCTACAAAAAAAATTACCGCAAAAATATTCTTTGCGGCAGTACACATATTTTTCGTTTTGACTCTGACAAGCGTGTGGTGGCCAAGGCTCGAGAAATAGGGTTTCTTTTGATGTAATATTACATCAAACTTGGTGCTTCAGTTATGTGCATCAGATTAAGAGCGAGTTTTTCACCGATGTGAAACAGGTCGTATCGAGGTGCTCCGATTTGGATGAAACTTTCAGCGTTTGTTTGTCTATGCATGAGATGAACTCATGCCAAATATGAGCCCTTTACGACAAAGGGAAGTGGGGTAAAACGGGCATTGAAGTTTGAGGTCCAAAACACATGAAAATTCTTAAAATTGCTCGCATTTCCGTAAAACTTCATCAATTCCAACTCTCTTAGATGCATTCGAAAGGTCTTTTGAAGCCCTTCAAAATGTGCTATAGACATCCAGGATTGGTTTGACTTTTTCTCATAGCTTTTGCAAATTACTGTTAAAAATTGATTTTTTTAAAACCTTAATAACTTTTGGCAACAGCCTCCAACACCCATACTCCCATAGGTCAAAAGTTAGGGAATATCATGGACTATAAGCCTACGGTATTAACTTTTTGGCCAATCGCAGTTTTTCTCATAGTTTTTCGTTTTTCTAGAACAAACATTTTACAACGTTAGTTTTTGCCCTGTAGGCCAAGAAGACGGCACTTTTTGGTCTCAATTTTGTCATATTCGGAATCCTCGGTCAATTTCACGTAAGTTAGAAGTATTGGAGTTGTAATTTTGATTTAAAAAATAATTAAATAAAACATTTTTGAAAAAAGAAAAAGATCTTATTTACCCTATGATCAATACGTCAAATGCTGTATCAAGTAGGCGAAAACTTGTTTACCCCTAATCCGACAAAATTCTAAATAATATTTTAATTAATTCTAAATGGCATTTTTTCCAATCAAATTCAAAATTCCAACACCTTAATCTAATGTAAAATTTTTTGAGGATTCCGAATATGTCAAAATTGAGACCAAAAAGTGCCGCTATGGAGGCCTACAGAGCAAAAACTACACAGCTAAAAAAGTAGTAATCCAGCTGCGTGTAAAAGACCTGGGTGTAAAATAAATATTGCATTATTTTAAGCAATTTTATGTGATTTTACATCCTGAAATATGTAGCCCATCAGTATGGGAAACCTACTTGACCGAAATGTCAAGCTCATATATGCGTTTATCCATGCAGCTTTACATCGGTCTGATGGCCGAGTTAGCTAAGGCGCCAGTCCTTACTGTTGGTGCTGGGTTTGAATCCAGTCCGTTGCAACTTTTTTTTGTGTGTTGTAAAAATTGTACATGCAGTGTGTAATATTAAGTGTTTATTTTGACGAAGGTGATGTGCATGCTTTTGCATGCGATTTTACCATCGGATTTTTTGCTGTGTAACGTTGTAAAATGTTTGTTCTAGAAAAATCGAAAAACTATGAGAAAAACTGCGATTGGCCAAAAAGTTAATACCGTAGGCTTATAGTCCATGAAATTCCCTAACTTTTGACCTGTGGGAGTATGGGTGTTGGAGGCTGTTGCCAAAAGTTATTAAGGTTTTAAAAAAATCAATTTTTAACAGTAATTTGCAAAAGCTATGAGAAAAAGTCAAACCAATCCTGGATGTCTATAGCACATTTTGAAGGGCTTCAAAGACCTTTCGAATGCATCTAAGAGAGTTGGAATTGATGAAGTTTTACGGAAATGCGAGCAATTTTAAGAATTTTCATGTGTTTTGGACCTCAAACTTCAATGCCCGTTTTACCCCACTTCCCTTTGTCGTAAAGGGCTCATATTTGGCATGAGTTCATCTCATGCATAGACAAACAAACGCTGAAAGTTTCATCCAAATCGGAGCAACTCGATACGATCTCTAGAACAAACCGAGCAGAATCTACAAATACTGCCTCTTAAGCATACAATTGCGTTATTTATGATGTAATTTTTTACGTCAAAATGAACATCATTTGACAGCTAAAACACATTTACATGATTTGATAATTGATTTTTTTTAGTGTATAAATGAAATCTCTCATTTTCAAAAGGAACTCCTTTTCCTTTCGTTCGTGACACTTTTGCCTCAAACTCAAATCTAATCCACGCTCGGTTTTGCGCAAATCTGCCTGTGATATGATTTACGGGCACGATCTTGTCACACCATCTCTGCCATCCTCCCGGGACGCTTGACGCTACCGAAGCAGCCGGCCGCACCAGTTTTGCGCTAATCGTGCCTCCGGACCCCAAACGAGGAAGAAGAAGAAGCAGTGAGGGTTACAAAATCCAGTAGCGATCATCGGTTTGAGTTACGAGCGCCAGATTGAAATCGAGAGTGTTTTATATCATCTTGAACGTGCTGCTTCGCAGCAACATCCTGATCCTGAGCTGAAACTAGTTTTTCGGTCAGGGATGTGGAAACTTTCGTTGGAGAAGCGCTTGAAGCGGGCTTTGTTCACAACCCTGCAAAGCAGGAGGATGGCTCACACGTTTGCGCAGCCTACCAAGATTGGTCTAATTAACACCCGACGTCATAAATAAAGCCCAAATCACGATCTGGTTGCGCAACCGCTTCAAGATCTTCACCGAGCTCCAGATTTGTCGTCGTTCTTGATCATCGCAGTAGTCGCTCTGGCTCACTCACGATTTCGACTCTGCGGTAGAACCGTACCGTATTCTGTCAGCCTACTTGGATGAGGAAACTCTACCTCACGTGGTTCCGTAATGGTGAGAACTTTCCGACTTTGGCGTCATTGTCATCGTTGGGAAGCGAAATCCATGGCCAGCTAAGGTTTCCCTGCTGGCTTGCAAATCCCGTCGATTGATTGGACGGCGGCAGCGACGTGAGTTGTGCGCGCGTTGTATTGGTTATATTGCTTTATTACCCTGCTGTACAGGCTGAGTTATGGCAGAATTATGGCAGTGCGGTACCGATGATGATGATGGCGGTAATGAAGACGATGCCAAACGGTCTGATGATGAGCGGACCAGGTCGCCGGAGATTTGTCAGATCATGGATGTGATTTTTGAAGATATTTTTGTATCATTCAAAAGTCAGGTCGTCCTAACCAAACTTCCTTGACCAAACACGAACACAAAATTATGCAATTTCAACGCGCCAAAGAAAGCCTACGCGTCAGTGCTGGAGAAGAAGAAGAAGAAAAAAAAAATCAATTTACCATTTTTGAGCCCCGCGTACGTGAGATTTATGGTCCGAGGCTCGAACCGGGGACGGCCGGCGTGCCAACAAAAAATGTAATTTATTCTCGTGCGAATACCTTACCATTTCTCCGCGCCGCGATGGTTGACCGATTGAGCGATACCGGTTGATGATTGTGATGATCTGTTCCCCTGCTCCCCTGACCAAGAGTGGGAAAACGGCAGAAAGTGGAGAGGGCAGAGGCGGGTTTTATGGACGCGCAATCCTGTGTTATTATGTGAAATTGGATTTTTTTCTCTTGCTTGCGACTTCGACGGGTGACGGAAGGCAAGTGTGCTAAAATGTGACACTTTGTAGCCTTGATCCGGGGGGTTGTCTGGCTGGGTTAAATAAAGGGGCTGAGGTGTCGTAAAAAATGCATTTTTGGCAACACTGTGGGGTGGGTCCGGAATAAGGGGGCGCCCTGCCTTTCAGTCGAAGTAGGTCGTGGGTTTTGGATTTTGATTGAGAAGATTTAGAGCTTGTGAAACAAAGCAGGCTGTGGGAATATGAAGATACCAAAATAAGATATAGATAAAGAATTCCAAAAAACAATTTCTAAACAAGGTAAGAAATTGTGTCAACATGTTCTAGAAACAAGTTTACCGATATGCAATTACTGCCACACCAATAAAATTGCTTATACATTTATAATGGAATGATGACACCCTGTGTTTGTAATGTCAACCGCAAAAGGATTGTGAACTCTGCAGGTGTCCTTTTGTCCTTTCGTCCACACGAATGCATTGTTTTATGAAATGAAGTTATTCTTGAACCATTCAATTATTGGAAAACACCAAAATGACAAAAATGACAACAATGACAGAAATGACAAAAATGACAAAAATGACAACAATGACAGAAATGACAAAAATGACAAAAATGACAAAAATGACAAAAATGACAAAAATGACAAAAATGACAAAAATGACAAAAATGACAAAAATGACAAAAATGACAAAAATGACAAAAATGACAAAAATGACAAAAATGACAAAAATGACAAAAATGACAAAAAAGACAAAAATGACAAAAAGGACAAAAAGGACAAAAATGACAAAAATGACAAAAATGACAAAAATGACAAAAAGGACAAAAAGGACAAAAATGACAAAAATGACAAAAATGACAAAAATGACAAAAATGACAAAAATGACAAAAATGACAAAAATGACAAAAAGGACAAAAAGGACAAAAAGGACAAAAATGACAACAATGACAGAAATGACAAAAATGACAAAAATGACAACAATGACAGAAATGACAAAAATGACAAAAATGACAAAAATGACAAAAATGACAAAAATGACAAAAATGACAAAAATGACAAAAATGACAAAAATGACAAAAATGACAAAAATGACAAAAATGACAAAAATGACAAAAATGACAAAAATGACAAAAATGATAAAAATGATAAAAATGACAAAAATGACAAAAATGATAAAAATGATAAAAATGACAAAAATGACAAAAATGACAAAAATGACAAAAATGACAAAAATGACAAAATTGACAAAAATGGCTAAAATACAAAAATTTCAAAAATGACAAAAACGACAAAATTGACAAAAATGACAAAAATGACAAAAATGACAAAAATGACAAAAATGACAAATATGACAAATATGACAAATATGACAAATATGACAAAAATGACAAAAATGATAAAAATGACAAAAATGACAAAAATGACAAAAATGACAAAAATGACAAAAATGACAAAAATGACAAAAATGACAAAAATGACATAAATGACAAAATTGACAAAAATGACTAAAATTACTAAAATGACAAAAATTACTAAAATTACAAAAATTTCAAAAATGACAAAAACGACGAAAACGACAAAATTGACAGAAAATGACAAAAATGACAAAAAAGACAAAAATGACAAAAATGACAAAAATGACAAAAATTACAAATTGACAAAAATGACAAAAATGACAAAAATTACAAAAATTTCACGAAATGGTTCACCAATTTGTCAAAGTTCGTGTTGATTAAGCTGCTGCTACTCCTCCCTTTCCTCCCTGTTAACATAAACATCAAGCGCAGCATAAACGAGAAACATTGTTGCAAAACCAGACCAGTGCAAAGGACCGCCTGCTGTGCCGAGCAACAAATCCATAGTCTCGCGCTCACGGATGCTGGCTAACTAGATCCCGGTGCAAAATTTGCCAATTTGAGATGTTCCTTTTCCTTGAATTGTTTTTAAAAAGTTTTGATAAATTACATTAAACAAATTTCAATGGAATTTTTAAGTAGAAAGTGGCACGCGTCTGGGATCATCATTTTATATTAAATTTAAATTGAAGCCCTTCTTCACAAAGTCGTGACTTCTGTTGCTAAAGTGACTCATCATAAGTAATTTGAGCAAAAAAAAAAACATTTGCTCCTCGCAGTGATATTGATTTGCGTAACAGAAAGTACAAACGAAATCAACACACTCCATATTTGAAACCACGCAAATGACAATCGATTTCACTTCACTGCACACATTCCTCAGCAGTAGTAAGAGTGCGAGATAAAAAAACATAAACGAAAGCCTAAAACAACAGTGGGATGATGACAAGAAAATTTTCAGCTTAATTAGACTGTGGCGCGTGCGTCGATCGTGATGAGCATCGAACTCGTCTAGACGCACTGGCTGTCACCACCAACGCCAACGTGCTGCTGCAGACGACAGCCGACGGTGACATTTGGTTGCAAAATGTCAAATTTAATTAAGGCGACAAAAAAAAAGGTTTGTTGAACTTCTCGCGGGCTCGCGTACCTTTGACAAAAACCAATGAGTTACTTTAATGTACTTTAATGAAATGATTTAAATTTTTTGGATTTTTTGATTTTTAGATTTTTTGATTTTTAGATTTTTAGATTTTTTGATTTTTAGATTTTTAGATTTTTAGATTTTTAGATTTTTAGATTTTTAGATTTTTAGATTTTTAGATTTTTAGATTTTTAGATTTTTAGATTTTTAGATTTTTAGATTTTTAGATTTTTAGATTTTTAGATTTTTAGATTTTTAGATTTTTAGATTTTAGATTTTTAGATTTTTAGATTTTTAGATTTTAGATTTTTAGATTTTTAGATTTTAGATTTTTAGATTTTTAGATTTTTAGATTTTTAGATTTTTAGATTTTTAGATTTTTAGATTTTTAGATTTTTAGATTTTTAGATTTTTAGATTTTTAGATTTTTAGATTTTTAGATTTTTAGATTTTTAGATTTTTAGATTTTTAGATTTTTAGATTTTTAGATTTTAGATTTTTAGATTTTTAGATTTTTAGATTTTTAGATTTTTAGATTTTTAGATTTTAGATTTTTAGATTTTTAGATTTTTAGATTTTTAGATTTTTAGATTTTTAGATTTTTAGATTTTAGATTTTTAGATTTTTAGATTTTTAGATTTTTAGATTTTAGATTTTTAGATTTTTAGATTTTTAGATTTTTAGATTTTTAGATTTTTAGATTTTTAGATTTTTAGATTTTTAGATTTTTAGATTTTTAGATTTTTAGATTTTTAGATTTTTAGATTTTTAGATTTTTAGATTTTTAGATTTTTAGATTTTTAGATTTTTAGATTTTTAGATTTTTAGATTTTTAGATTTTTAGATTTTTAGATTTTTAGATTTTTAGATTTTTAGATTTTTAGATTTTTAGATTTTTAGATTTTTAGATTTTTAGATTTTTTTTTAGATTTTTAGATTTTTAGATTTTTAGATTTTTAGATTTTTAGATTTTTAGATTTTTAGATTTTTAGATTTTTAGATTTTTAGATTTTTAGATTTTTAGATTTTTAGATTTTTAGATTTTTAGATTTTTAGATTTTTAGATTTTTAGATTTTTAGATTTTTAGATTTTTAGATTTTTAGATTTTTAGATTTTTAGATTTTTAGATTTTTAGATTTTTAGATTTTTAGATTTTTAGATTTTTAGATTTTTAGATTTTTAGATTTTTAGATTTTTAGATTTTTAGATTTTTAGATTTTTAGATTTTTAGATTTTTAGATTTTTAGATTTTTAGATTTTTAGATTTTTAGATTTTTAGATTTTTAGATTTTTAGATTTTTAGATTTTTAGATTTTTAGATTTTTAGATTTTTAGATTTTTAGATTTTTAGATTTTTAGATTTTTAGATTTCTAGATTTTTAGATTTTTAGATTTTTAGATTTTCAGATTTTCAGATTTTTAGATTTTTAGATTTTTAGATTTTTAGATTTTTAGATTTTTAGATTTTTAGATTTTTAGATATTTAGATATTTAGATTTTTAGATTTTTTGATTTTTTGATTTTTAGATTTTTAGATCTTTAGATTTTCAGATTTTCAGATTTTTAGATTTTTAGATTTTTAGATTTTTAGATTTTTAGATTTTTAGATTTTTAGATTTTTAGATTTTTAGATTTTTCGATTTTTAGATTTTTCGATTTTTAGATTTTTAGATTTTTAGAATTTTAGATTTTTAGATTTTTAGATTTTTAGATTTTTAGATTTTTAGATTTTTAGATTTTTAGATTTTTAGATTTTTAAACTCCAAGATGACGATCCTCTCCGGCGCATAGCCTACTTCGTTTCACGCAGCTTTCAGTGCAGTGATTTATTCCCAGGTGCATTAATGTCAGCCACCGGTTGGCAATACCCTGTGACCAGTGTTGCCAGGAAGGTTCCAGCACTGACCGACCTTCATGGCGTGTCGGCGGCAGTTTGGCATTAATTATGAGCGCTCCCTAATTAATTGCCCCCAAAAAGGGAACCCCTTCCCCTCTTTGCTCCTAAAATTTCGGTAGCATTCAGTGGACATTCCGGTCCTCAATTAACGCGCTTTTTGCCACCGAAGAACCTGTCCCGCCGCGATCCGGGCGCGCAGGTCACTTGATAAATCACCGCTCATTAGCCATTATCGCAAATTTGGTGGCCATCGGAACCAGACTTTCGGGCAGGATTTCAAAAGGTTCTTGTGTCAAGACATTGAAAACGGTAGCAATTAAGCGCGAAAAACTCGCTGAACGGTGCTTGTGATCACGCAACGGCAGGTTCAACCCGCCGTGGTGATCGATCTTCTGACAGGGGGAGCTTTTCGGGTCTGCTTCGTTAAAGTGCATATTTTTCTCTTAATTAAATTTAAACTAATTGAATCGATTCATATTTCAGAAATACATTTACATAATTCCGTGAAACTGGCAACACTGCCCCACCTGCAACATCCTGCGTTGTGTGAGATCTTCCGCAGGGTCGCGCGTTAATTTACGAGAGTTTCGTCGCGCAGCCTACTTTTAGTGACGCTTCCCCGACGACCTCCGCGGCGGCCTCGGCCTGGGAAAATCCAAGTGTGCGTTGCACCTGCCAATCTGAGCTGGCGTTGGCTGGCTGGCTGGCATTTACGAGAAGAGGAAAAGATCCTATGAATTATAGACCATTAGACGAACGGGGAGGGCCGGGTTGCACACGTGTGTGTGTGTGTGCGTGTGAAGCAAACCCTGCGGCAGGCAACCCTGGAATTAGCGAAAATAAATCAAAAAAGCCATCCGGCAGCCAGCATGGCCGGCGGGCACACGATGGCAGCACTGGCTGTGGTGGGAAATTTGCGACAGCTACGGGTCACTGATTGAACTTTGGCGCGCGCGCGATTTTGATGCGATAATATGTGTCGGGGGATAGATTACCCAGCGCTAATTGAAAGCAGAAGGTACACTTTGGCAGATTAATGGCCAATAACGAGGAGGTTGGGTGGAAATCGTAGTTTTATGTATGTTTCAGAGGAATTTTGCTTATTTGCTTTTTTGTTTTTTTGCTTTTTTGCTTTTTTGCTTTTTTGCTTTTTTGCTTTTTTGCTTTTTTGCTTTTTTGCTTTTTTGCTTTTTTGCTTTTTTGCTTTTTTGCTTTTTAGCTTTTTTGCTTTTTGCTTTTTGCTTTTTGCTTTTTGCTTTTTGCTTTTTGCTTTTTGCTTTTTGCTTTTTGCTTTTTGCTTTTTGCTTTTTGCTTTTTGCTTTTTGCTTTTTGCTTTTTGCTTTTTGCTTTTTGCTTTTTGCTTTTTGCTTTTTGCTTTTTGCTTTTTGCTTTTTGCTTTTTTGATTTTTGCTTTTTGCTTTTGCTTTTGCTTTTTTGCTTTTTGCTTTTTGCTTTTGCTTTTTTGCTTTTTGCTTTTTGCTTTTTGCTTTTTGCTTTTTGCTTTTTGCTTTTTGCTTTTTGCTTTTTGCTTTTTGCTTTTTGCTTTTTGCTTTTTGCTTTTTGCTTTTTGCTTTTTGCTTTTTGCTTTTTGCTTTTTGCTTTTTGCTTTTTGCTTTTTGCTTTTTGCTTTTTGCTTTTTGCTTTTTGCTTTTTTGCTTTTGCTTTTTGCTTTTTGCTTTTTGCTTATTTGCTTTTTGCTTTTTGCTTTTTTGCTTTTGCTTTGCTTTTTGCTTTTTGCTTTTTGCTTTTTGCTTTTTTGTTTTTGCTTTTTGCTTTTTGCTTTTTAGTTTTTGTTTTTGGTTTTTGCTTTTTGCTTTTTGCTTTTTGCTTTTTGCTTTTTGCTTTTTGCTTTTTGCTTTTTTGCTTTTTGCTTTTTTGCTTTTTTGCTTTTTGCTTTTTGCTTTTTGCTTTTTGCTTTTTGCTTTTTGCTTTTTGCTTTTTGCTTTTTGCTTTTTGCTTTTTGCTTTTTGCTTTTTGGTTTTTGGTTTTTGGTTTTTGGTTTTTTGCTTTTTTGCTTTTATGCTTTTTTGCTTATTTGCTTTTAAGCTTTTTTGCTTTTTTGCTTTTTTGCTTTTTTGCTTTTTTGCTTTTATGCTTTTTTGCTTTTTTGCTTTTTTGCTTTTTTGCTTTTTTGCTTTTTGCTTTTTTGTCTTGTTAAATTTAGCAAAATACATTTTACATTTTAATATTTCAAAGCAAAAAAATCAAACCATCCACATTAACGACCTCCGGGTCTTTTGTGGTCTCTATTGCAAGTTTCTGCTCGAACCTAGGAGTCCAAAGGCTTGAATGGGGAAAGCACCCAAACCTCTTTTTACTCCAAGAAACCTTCCACCCCACTGTTTGAACTGACGACCTTTGGACCGATGGAAGGTTGCAGCAGATGGGAATCGAACCCAGAATCATCCGCTTACAAAGCGGACAGCGTAACCATTCGGCCACGCACTGCCACTATATTTCAAAGCAATAAAGTATTAAAAAAAAACTTTTTTGCCATTCGTTGGTTCGGCTCGGAAGTGGCAGTATTGTGGACATACCATGTTGAGTAATATAGACACTTTTTGTGGGGTAACTTGGAGACGTTTTGAAGAATGTGTTAAACAAATGATTTTTTGAGCGTATTTTCAACTTTCAACCTGCTTTAGTCCCTATATGTTTATATTATGTTTACAACAACATTATCCAAATTTGTATAAATTTAACTAAATATAACTAAATTTCACTAGATTAAACTAAATTTAACTAAGTTTTACTAAATTTAACTAAATTTTACTAAATGTAACTAAACTTAACCAAATTTAACTAAATTTTACTAAATTTTATTAAATTTTACTAAATTTTACTAAATTTTACTAAATTTTACTAAATTTTACTAAATTTTACTAAATTTAACTAAATTTAACTAAATTTAACCAAATTTAACTAAATTTAACTAAATTTTTGGAAATTTTACTAAATTTAACTGAATTTAACTAAATTTAACTAAATTGACCTAAATTTAACTAAATAAAACTTAATTTAACTAAATAAAACTAAATTTAACTAAATTTAACTAAATTTAACTAAATTTAACTAAATTTAACCAAATTATACTAAATTTTGCAAAAAATTAATTAAATTTAATTTAATTTAACTAAACCTAACTAAATTTTGCTTTAACTTTTAACTTTAACTAAATTTGACTAAATTTTACTAACTTTAACTAAATTTAACAAAATTTAACTAAATTCAACTCAATTTATCAAAATTTTACAAAAATTACCTGAATTCCACTGAGTTCAACTAAATTTAAATAAATTTAATTAAGTTTCACTAAATTTAAATAAATGCAACTAAAATCTACTAAATTTAACGAAATTTTATTAAATTCAACTAAATTTAACGAAATTTTATTAATTTTTACTATGAAAAACGAAACTATTGGCACTACGCCCCCTGGGGCATGGCCTTCCTCTAACGTGGGATTTCTGCTCCAGCGCCTCTGACGAGACAGGAGAAACCGGGACCGACGTTTTACTTCACCATCCGATAGAAGCTCAGTGGATAAGGCGGGAATCGAACCCGCGTCTCATAGCATCATCGGGATCGGCAGCTGAAGCCGCTACCCAGTGTTGCGTTCCTCACGCGCTCACGCGCTCGTGAGCGCTCACTTTTCGCTCATTCGTGAGGAGGAGCGCTGCGCGAGCTAGCTCACGTTTGCCCGCGCTCACGTTTGCTCCGATTTTTTCAGCTCGCGTTTGCTCCACGCTCACGCTCATATTTCGCTCACGGAGCGCTCATTTTGGACGTGTCACTAATCATTTAACGTTTTTGAGAAAGTTTTTTTTTTCAATTCTAGATGGATTTTTTTTGCGTAAGGTGCAGTAGGGCTGTGGAAATATGACTTTGTGAACAAATTTTATGATATATGAATTGGAATAGCTCATTTTTATCAATCATGTTTTTAAATAAAAGGTTGGATTCGCAAGGGTCAAATAATTTTTAGACATACCGTTGAATGTATAAATATTTTTAGAATTTATTGCCTTATTGTAGCAGAGAGGGGAGGAGGAGTATAGACGCCTAAATAAAAGGTCCTGTAAACCTTAGAAAAACTTACAAAACAATGAATTGATTCAAGAAGATTTATGCTTTGGTAAGTTCGATTCAAGGTTAAATGCTTGGTTGATTAAAATATAACATTAATCTGTTTTCTGTAGGGTAACATTTTTGAAACAGTTCAATTTTAAATATATGCCTCAAAATTCCTAAGGGTTAAAATAACCCTTTTGACTCAAATCAAATGAATTGTCAACATTTTTCACCACAAAAAGGTTGGCTCTTCTTCCAACAAGTGGATTTTATTCAACACTTTCGCAACCAAACCTCTGAAAATATTCAATTACAAGTTATATGTGATTTTTTGAACATGGATGATTGTAACTGTTTAAAAGATTATTTAAAAATTGAAAAAATATACATAAATTGTCAATATTTTTGTACATAACAACAATACAATATGGATTTGATTTGTGAACAAACAGTGCATCTCTTCACGCCAATGAATGTTTACATTATGAATTTAGTTTTTTGTTCCTTGTTCGAAAAATGTCTAGATTTTAAATAGAACGTAAATTTCGGTTCTCTGATCAAATCCATTTCATTGCCTACTTTTGTTTGTCCGACCACTTTCTTGTTTGTTTTTGCTGCCAGTGCTTAGATAATTCTGGAAACTTTGTTTCAAACAGGCAGATGCTTCAACAGGAAAAAACAACTACCTACTTTGGCTCACCAGCTCACGTGAGCGCAAAACGCTCCGGTGAGCGTGAGCGAGCACGAGCTACCTGGAGCGAGCAAGCTTTCCGTGAGCGCTCGCTCATTCGCAACCCTGCCGCTACCCCTGCGCCACGAGATTTTTACTATATATGACTAAATTTAATTAAATTTAATAAAATTTATTTTAATTAAACAAAATTTAACTAAATTTAACTTTATTTGACTAAGTTTAACAAAATTTAACTTAATTAATATTAATTTTACTTAATTTAAAAAAAATAATAAATAAATTTAACTTAATTTAACTAAGTTTAACTAAATTTATCTATTTTTAACTTAATTTAACTAAATTTAACTAAATTAAACTCAATTTATCTAAATTTAACAAAACTTTCCTGAATTCCACTGAGTTCAACTAAATTTAAATAAATTTAATTAAGTTTCACTAAATTTAAATAAATGCAACTAAAATCTACTAAATTTAACGAAATTTTATTAAATTCAACTAAATTTAACGATATTTTATTAAATTTTACTATATTTGACTAAATTTAAATGAATTTAATAAAATTTATTTTAATTAAGCAAAATTTAACTAAATTAAACTTAATTTGACTTAATTTAACAAAGTTTAACTTAATTTATCTTAATTTTACTTAATTTAAAAAAAAATAACTAAATTAAACTTAATTTAACTAAGTTCAACTAAATTTATCTATATTTAACTAAATTTAACTAAATTAACCTAAATTTAACTAAATTTGACTATTCAACTAAATTTAACAAAATTTACCTGAATTTAACTAAATTTAATTAAGTTTCACTAAATTCAACTAAATTCAACTAAATTTAACGAAATTTGACTTAATTCAACAAAATTTAACGAAATTTTATTTAATTTAACTAAATTTAATTTTCATTTTGATTTAAATTACAACAATTCAATTTGACTGAATTTATTAAAATTTCAAGAAATTAAACTCTATTTAACTTAGATTCACTAAATTTGAAGTAAAATTATGTTAAGTTTAGTTCCATTTTGTCATATTGAAATAAATTAAGCATTTATTGAAATACAGTTAAGTTTAATTAAATTTAGTTTGATTTGGTAAAAAAAGAAATTCATTCAATTAAGTTGAATTTACCAAAATTTAGTCAAACTAAGGTAAATTTAGCAAAATTTAGGTAAATTAAGTTAAAAATAGTAAAAAAAGGTTCAAAATCGTAAAAAAGTTACTTTTGATTAAACTGAATTAAATTTATGTTGATTTAGTCAACGTTTGTTTATGCCTGCAAGAATTGCATAAAAAAGTTTGTTAAAATTATAGTTGAAAATAAGTTAATGAAATTTAAAGAAACTGAAACTTGTGAAAAATCGTAAACAGTATGTAACCCCTTGGGGGCTATGCACATTTTGTAATGAAACATGAAAACAATTTAAAGTTGGACATTAACCTACCCAAGTAACATTTTAGGTTTTAAGTAGGCCATAAAAGCCTATTTAGGCCGTATCAGGGTTTTCAGAACCATGATAAAACCTGTAGGTTTAAAAATGTTACTAGGGTAGTACCGTAAACCGGGGTGACTTTGATAGGATTTCCATTTATTTTTGTAATATTTTCCAACAGGTAAGATTTTTCTCAAGATTATTTTTTTAAACATACATGTACATGTTTGATCACATGGTCACACAATGTCCATGCACTATTTAGAAAAAAGGTTTTTCAATAGTGTTTACAAGAATAGTTACGTTAAAAATTCATAGTTTATGTTCCGGGGTGACATAGTTTTTCTTGTTAAAATCATATTTAAGATGTTAAAACTTTTTTTGTACGTTAAATGTTAAAAAAAACAATGTTTTTATTTATTTAACAAAGTTTGACGAAATACATATAAATTTCAGGTATTTTTTTTCAAAAGTCGGAATTTTGCCTGAAAATTGTTAAAGCAAGTCTTTTTTTATAAAATATTCGGTTTATATTGCATTTTATACTGAAATTGAAGCACAAATCAAAAGTTTTCTCATTTTACATGAAATTTGTTAAACTGAGATTGCCTATAAATTCGGAGATTTTTTTTTTTTGTTTTGTTTGCTTTTTTGATTAATTGAAAATTGTTCATGAGTAGAACTGTTACCACTCGATCGATAATGTACCGCAAATTTGCTCTGATTCATTAAAAATAAATAAAAACTTTCCAGTTACATCGTAAATTCACGCTCCTTCGAAACCCAAAACCCTTCACCGTCCACATCCTGTCGGTCCAGCGGTCGAGCAAGTGCAAAATTACGACGTGCAAAATGTTATCACGCTTGGGCCATAAATCCATTTATCAATTTTGATGTCTTCTTCAGCCCCGGCCCATCGGCTCCTTTGATATCGGTGCGCGCGCGGATATCGGCCTACTATACGGCGCAGATCCTGTGCTCCCTCGTCGAAACTCCGCGCCAAGGATATCTCTCGACGACGACGACGACGCGCGGGAATGATTGACGATCGCAGGAGGCGAATAATTTCGGGTAATTTTCACAGTCGTCGTCGAAGGGAGCGCGCTGAGGCCCAAGATTGATGGCAGTTTTCGGGGCATCTTAAAATTTTCGTTTCGTCGTGCCCGTTGGAAAGCGATGAAGATGTTTCCCGAGGGCAAGCCTTAATTTCTACCCGGCTTCGAGGGGAAGCCCTCTGGACGCACCGATTTATGATTTATGTCCGACAAGCGGACGGATCTGCGATCGTCCAATTATTCAATTAATCACAGCAATCCTGCGGTCCTGGAGTGACTGCCCGGGTGAAATTATAACTCAATTAGGAGGACTTCCTGAGGAAAAAAAGCGTTGCAGCGAATTCACCAAGATCCAAACATAAAGGTTGAATCAAAGTTGAAGATTTTTTTTAAACTTACATTCATCCAACCTCTTCCAAACAATCTTGGTGATTTTGACAGTTTCCTTGAACAGACAGGCTACTTTGTTGAGTGCCGAGAAGAGATTTGTTTCCCCATGGCAACACGACTGACGATTTTCAGGATTAATTTTGCAGTGGCCTGCTGCCGTCCAGCATGATCGATTGGTTTATGGTTCAAGTCACCGCCGAAGTCATAAATTGTTTTGCATGCGGGAGTAACGTCATGATTCGAAATCCAGGCACTTAGTAGCATATTTTTGGTATAACTGGCAAAAAATCAGATAATAAATTGGAAATGTATAAATAATCATTTTTCATCAGAAATGTTACAGCAGTGAAATGTTTAAAATTGTTATTAAACTCATGAAAATGATGTTAAAATCCATCAAATAACACAGTTTCGACAATTATAGTTGATAAAACAATATGAGGTGTCCGGGTTTCGAAGCGTCCAGGAATTCGAAGCATGACGTTACCAGAGAGAAATAGCTAACGTGGTAAGTTCAAACGAGGATCGAACCAGCAACTTCCGTTTTGGAATTCTGAAACCACTGCTGCAGACCTTAAAGAAAAAGTTGATGTTTTCAGCGCTGATGAGGTTTTGAAAAAATGCAAAAATTGTAAGGGGGCTAAAAACTGGCAAAAACCAAAACGCATCAATTTTACGGGTTAAATCCCATTTGAAATTCAAAGCAAAAAAGCCAGATCTTGTCGCAACCAATCAAGCTCATATTTGGGATTCGGGCTCAGTACACCTAGGGATTCATGCCCTGAAATTCCCACAAAATTGATCCGTTTTGTTACACCCTAATGACCAGGTCATAAAATTGTCTTTCACAACAAAATTGATGCAAAATGGTTCATTTTGATAAATGAAATTCAAGATCAATTTTTCGTTCAAAGATAATAAAGTAAATTTTTATTAAAAATATTGATTCAAATTCGTTGAGAAAATATTTAACCCTCAACTGCCCAAATGTTTTTCGAAAATATTTATTTTTCCTGTGTTCAGGAGCTCGATTTGAGCAACTTTTGTTCTACGAAAAACTTTACTTCTCTTGTTTTATGTTTTTCTTGATTTATTTTAAGTATTTTAATTTGCATTTATCTTGTTTAGTTTATGTTTGTTTTTAGTAGTATTTGGCCTACTCTACCACCTAATATAATTAAATTTTGCCTATCTAATTTTTTCACTTTTTACAGTCACTTTTTCAATTTTGAGCATGTTTTTCACATTTTCTGTTATAGAATGGCATCATCATCATTAAAATTGCAAAAAATGCGTAGAGGCATAGTCTGGGACAGTACAAAAATTACTGCAAACTTCTTTTTACTAAAAATAGAGGAAATTTTAGTAAAAAAACACAGCCAAAGTTGACCCCTTAAAAATTACATTTTTGAAAACATTGGCAAAGTCACATTAAACAAGTTAAACTTCCAACCCTGAAATTTTCTAAAATTTTAAGAATTCTTCTTTCCAATGCTTTTTAGCACGTCTAAGGTGGAGTTAGGTTGTAGAGGGTTAATAAAGTTTAAACAAGATTTGTTTTTATCAATTAGACATTATCATTTGCAAGAACAATTTATTAGTTCAAAAATATTTAGATTTACGTTTTAATATTTCAAAGCAATAAAGTATTTAAAAAAAAACTTTATTGCCATTCGTTGGTTTGACTCGGAAGTGGAAAGTGGACATACCATGTTGAGTAATATGAACACTTTTTGTGGGGTAACTTTGAGACGTTTTGAAGAATGTGTTTAACAAATGATTGTTTGAGCATATTTTCAACTTTCAACCTGTTTTTATCCCTTTATGTTTAAATTATGTTTTTTGTCTCAAAACATTTTATTCATGATTTAACTGAAAATTTTGAGTATGTTGGTTTTGTTAATTCATTTGCTCCTGGCAGCTTTGACCTTCTTGTTCATTCACTGCCCATTTTGTGTATTATTATGTTCAAATGAATACATTAGAATGTTTAAGTTTAATTAAATAATCAAAATTAGTAGAATGATTTGAACACTAAACACTTAAAAATAAAAGCAACCAAAATTAGAGTTTAACTTTACCAAGAAATATGCTGTAATCTGATACAAAGTTTTGTTAAAAATTCTCATTTATTCCATTCCTGTTACAGTTTTCGACTTTGTAAATTCCTTCAAAAAATCAACCACCTATTAAAGGACTTTTTGCCATCCAGGTGTGTCCAAACATGCCCCGTTACATGATCTATCAAAAATTGTTTTTTTTTTTTGGTAAAATGCACAACATTAACTAAATTTGTCTAAATTTAACTAAATTTAACAACATTTAACTTAATTAAATTGAGTTTACGTAAATTATACTAAATTTAACTAAACATTACAAAATTTTACTAGATTTAACTAAATTTAACTAAGTTTAACTAAATTTAACTAAATGATACTAAATTTAACTAAATTTAACTAAATTTAACTAAGTTTAACTAAATTTAACTAATTTAAACTAAATTCAACTAAATTTACCAAAATTTATCAAAATTAAACTAAATTTACCTAAATTTACCTAAATTAATGTAAATTTAACTAAATTTAACTTAAGTTAACTAAATTTAACTGAATTTAACTAAATTTAACTAAATTAAACTAAATTTTACTAGTTTAACTAAATTTAACTAAATTAAACTCAATTTATCTCAAATTTACAAAATTTACCTAAATTCAATTAAATTTAACTAAATTTAACTAAATTTAACTAAATTTAACTAAATTTAACTAAATTTAACTAAATTTTACTAAATTTTACTGAATTTTACTAAATTTTACTAAATTTAACTAAATTTAACTAAATTTAACTAAATTCAACTTAATTTAACTAAATTTAACAAAATTTTACTAAATTTAATTAAGTTTCACAAAATTGACCTAAATTTAAATAAATTAAACTAAATTCATTTAAATTTAACTAAATTTAACTAAATTTAACTAATTTTAACTAAATCTAACTAAATTTAACTAAATTTAACTAAATTTAACTAAATTTTACTATATTTAACTAAATTTAACTGAATTTAACTAAATTTAACTAAATTTAACTAAATTTAACTCAATTTATCCAAAATTAACAAAATTCATCTAAATTCCACTGAATTCAACTAAATTTAACTAAATTTATTTAAATTTCACTAAATATAATTAAATGCAACTAAAATCAACTAAATTTAACGAAATGTTATTAAATTCAACTAAATTTAACGAAATTTTATTAAATTTTACTATATTTGACTAAATTCAATTTAATTTGAATAAAATTTATTTTTATTTAACAAAATTTAACAAAATTCAACTAAATTTTACTTTATTTAACTAAATTTGACAAAATTTAACTTAATTAACCTTAATTTTACTTAATTTAATAAAAATAAACTAAATTTAACTTAACTTAACTAAGTTTAACTAAAATTAACTAAATTTACCTAAATTTAACTTAATTTGACTATTCAACTAAATTTAACAAAATTTACTCGAATTCAACTAAATTTAATTAAATTTCACTAAATTTAACTAAATTTAACTAAATTCAACTAAATTCAACTAAATTCAACTAAATTCAACTAAATTCAACTAAATTCAACTAAATTCAACTAAATTCAACTTAATTCAACTAAATTCAACTAAATTTAACTTAATTCAAATAAATTTAACGAAATTTTATTAAATTTAACAAAATTTAATTTTCAATTTGATTTTAATTACAACAATTCAATTTGACTGAATTTATTAAAATTTAAATAAAATAAACTTTATTTAACTTAGTTTCACTAAATTTGAAGTAAAATTTTGTTAAGTTTAGTTCAATTTTGTCATATTTAAATAAATTAAGCATTTATTGAAATACAGTTAAGTTTTATTAAATTTAGTTTCATTCGGTTAAAAAAAAATCATTCAATTAAGTTGAATTTACTTAAATTTAGCAACACTAAGGTAAATTTAGCAAAATTTAGGTAAATTAAGTTAAAAATCGTAAAAAAAGGTTCAAAATCGTAAAAAAGTTACTTTTGATTACACTGAATTCAATTTATGTTGATTTAGTCAACATTTGATTATGCCTGCAAGAATTGCATTAAAAAGTTTGTTAAAATTATAGTTGAAAATAAGTTAATGGAATTTAAATAAACTGAAACTTGTGAAAGATCGTATACAGTATGTAACCCCTTGGGGACTATGCACATTTTGTAATGAAACAATTTAAAGTTGGACATTAACCTAGCACCGTAAACCGGTATGACATGATAGGATTTTAATTTATTTTTGGAATATTTTCTTACAGGTAAGGTTTTTCTCAAAATTATTATTTTTAAAACATGTACTGGGGTAGGCTACACAAAGTCCATGCACTATTTTGAAAAAAAAAAGTTTTTTCAATAGTGATTAGAAAAAATAGAAACTTATTCTTGGTTGAAATTCCGGGGAAACTTTTGATAGTCATAGTTTATCTTGTTAAAATCATATTTAAGATGTTCAAACTTTTTTGTACGTTAAATGTACCATCACTAAAGTAGCTGATAAAGTTTTTGCAGGAAAAAATCAATGTTTATATTTAGTTTGCTAAGTTTATATACTTTTTAACAAAATACATATAAATTTCAGGTAAAGTTGTCGGTATTTTTCTTGATGAATAATCGATTTATATTGCATTTTATACTGAATTTGAAGCACAATTCAAAAAATTTCTCATTTTACATGAAATTTGTTAAACTGAAATTGTCAATAAATTTGGAGATTTTTTTTGTTTTGTTTCAAAAACATATATTTTTGATTATTTACAAACTTATTCAACCATTTCCTCGTGGAAAATTGTCCAAAATAATCCGAAAATGCGTTCCGTTTTCCGATTCAAAATCATGTTCATTGAGAAAATCATGACACTTTAGAAGTTTATAAAAGTGATTTTCATCAACATTTTCTAAGCTATTGTTAAGCTTTTAAACTTTTCAAAATTTTATAAAAAGTTCTTCTTGAGGTACTGAAGCGTGCAGCCGGCTAAGTCCAAGGCACTTCGACTGGATATTTCGGATCAAACACTTTCACTCTCTTTCACTGTCTCATTTACTGACCGACTTTATTTGATTTCAGCTTGGGTTTTTATACTAAATCTAGTTATTTACTTAATTATTTAATATCTTATATTTTTACCCCCACTCTAGTTTTTGATGTTGCATAATATATCCGTCCTTTTCGGTTTCACACCAAAAATTCTTCCTCTAACTTATATAATATATTTTTGTCTCATTTACAACCCCCACTCCAACCTGTATTTTTCTTGATATAATGAAAAGTTTCCTTAATTCCCAGAATTCTACAATATATAACTCTCTTTTTTCTTATTTTATTTATTTTTCCCCCCACTCTAAAAATCCTTCCAAGTTATACATAATATCCTGGCCTATTTTATTTCTCTCACTCTTAAAATCCTAATATAAATGTTCTATTTCTTTCCACCGCGCTCTAATTCTCAGATTTTTCTCAGAAATTAGTCGCAGTCCTTTTATGACTTAACCCATAGATAATGTAATCTTTATTTATTTTCCAGTCGTGCCTGTCCTTTTTCACAGATATTGTTATTTGTTTGTTTCTCGTCGGGCACCTTTCTGCGCGTGCCACTTAAGTGGGTCATAAAAGTGTTGTCGGGTTTTCCCGTCCTACGCTCCTAATTGATTTTTATTTGTCTTCCTTTTTCTTACAACTCTCCTGATTCGCCTTTTCCTAATATTTTCGTTTTTAACAGAGAAAATCTACTGTGAATTTTTCTGGTAAGGCGAGGGTCGCTTCATATCCCCACACTTACGAGCTAGATGTTTGTCTGCTAAAGACGATCATCTACTGTCAGCTAGGTATATGTTGGAAATTGGTTAGACTTAATATTTAACTTAATTTTGATTGTTATTACAATTGATTCTGTTCGATGATGATGATTATTAATTGATGATCTCGCTGATGTTGTGGCTGATGAAAAACTATCAACCTTGATGTTGATGTTGTGGCTGATGACTTTCCTTCCGTGTTGAAAAACAAATTATATTGTTGTCATATCCACTCTTTTATTCAATATCAATCTTACGGTTTAAAATAATCAAGTCATTGCTTGGTTTTCAGTGAAAATGATTCTTGCCAACTTAATCTGATACCATTCTGTCTATGTCGTTTCTTTTCCAGCATATTTGAAGAAATTGTGTGGAGATTTGCGTCAATCCTTTATGTGTGAATACACTGTGCTATCCATTCAGTTGTTTTTAATTTGTAACGAATTGCAGTTCCATTCATTTGTTTTGATCAGCATTAAACTGTGATTATGCAGTTTCATCCAATTGTAACGAGTAGCGATTGTATAGTATCCAATTGTTTTGACCTATATCTGATGTTCAGATCAGGTTTCATCCTTCGTCTCATGAGTTAATCGTTCATAAAGTATTCGGTTCCATTCACATTTATTTTGATTGAACAGATATATCTTTCCTCCACACAAAGTTATTGCTGCACTGTTGCCATCGATTTTTCAATTATCAGATTATCAATCCATTTGAATCAAGTTTCACCTTTCACCTCACAAATCCTATCATACCTCAACCGTTTTCGATTAATTGTTAGAGCTCGAGGAACTTCTGCGATGCTTGTTGATCTTGATGTCCCATTGGTGAACTCCGGAATCTTAATTTAATAAGTGTAGTGTTTGTGTATGTGGGTTTATAATTTAACATGTATTTGTTTTTTCCACTTAATTTTAAAACATTTTACGATCTCTTAAATTGTATTGTTGCATTGTATCGATTTTGCTTATCATTATTATTATTATTAATTACTATGCCCAGTTGAATATTTTACTTTTTTTTTTAAATGTGTGAAGTAAATCTTCCCCAGTTCCTGAGGGGAATACCCGTGAAGAGTATCGGAGCCGGCATTTACAAAGCGGATTCAGTGGCAGCTTTTCACTCAACTAATGTTAACATGGCGACCTATGATGTCGTGATAAGGTCCAGTTTGTGACGATACACTACCTTCCCTTTACTAAGCAATCGAATCCAGAAGGGAAAAGATCACCAGTTGTGTTGGTCCGAGCCGGGATTTGAACCCCGATCTACCGTTTACAAGGCGGAAGCGTTACCACTAGGCTACGTGGCTCGGTCATTAATGTGCCATAATATATATTCCTTTCTTGTCATGGCTAAAAAAATAAAAAAAATAATTATTATTACAAGGAGAGTAGCCTACCTAAGATTTCGCTTGCGGAATCATCCTCCTCTCTCTTTTATGCTGGAAATAGGTCGTTAACGCTGGTTTTTGTATATTTACTAATTATTCTGGAACTACCTTCTATATAATAAAAAAATGAAAATAATAAATTATAATTTTGTTTGTGGATATGTCGAACCATTTATCATACTTAAAACATTCTTTTACACATTCATTCTGGTCTGCAGTACCTTGTCCATATAAACACTCATTCATTCATTGATTCATTCAGTTCGCATCTCATTTTTGTTATTTTTTTATATATTTTTTTTTTAATTTATTTTCTTGAGCTCTTTTTTTATGTTATCCTATTACGGCGCCAAATAATTTATTTTTAATTTTAATTACTTGAACGATAATTATATAAGTTCCTAGGAAAAATGATGATATTTCCGAAAATATTGAAATTCTTTTCATAATCGCTTTCAATAGTCTTATTAATTCATGATCCATTATTGGCGATGCTAATAAGGAATCGAATTTAAACCCTTGGTGACTGGTATTTTGCCCTGCCAAGGTTCTATACATTATCGTTGCTGCAATTCTGCCAGCGTTTTGTCCGAAAATCATGTTTCTCATTTTGTTTATACTTTCAGGATTATAAATGCCAGTTTCTATCAAATTTGGAATGGCTTCATAATTCCAATCTGTTACTAAGTCAGAAGTTAGTATAATTGGATTGTATGTTTCTCTTAATCTACTATCTACAGTGTACCAACGACCTCCTAAAACATATTTTACCGGTAATAACGGACTACAATCTATTTCGGTTCCCTTGTCTTGAATATGTCATGTATTTTCATTCATTTCATTCACACTTTAATATAATATCTTGTACTTTTCCATAGTTATTAGAGTGCACTCTTTTTTCTTTGAATATTTGTTTTTTTATACCACGTGGATTTTCAAAATTGTTAATTCATGCTATTATTCCATGCATTTAGTTTACATTTCTGTGATTTGATTAGTAAATAGCATTTATATTTATTAATGTTTTAGTTTAGTTAAGGCACTTTAAATACTTTCCTCTAATGTTTTAATCGCATGCAATCTATGACTATTTTAATCATTATAAGTTTAGCTATTTCTATGTTAATTATGATTCATGCATCCATATTAACTTATAACATTTAATTATCTAATTTAGTCATTAAACTTTTTCAACCTATTATTATGAATCTTCTCTAATTTATTACCATTTTTAATTACTGTTGTTTGCTCACTTGGCAAATCCACCACTTCATAAGGACCTCTCCATAAGCTTTGTAATTTTTTCCCGACACCTGATGGAATAGTTTCAACTATAACTAGATCTCCATACCAGGGTTGCCATTCTCTCGCATTTTTGTCATAAATTTCTTTTCTTTTGTGTTTTGAAGCCAATACATTTTGTACAGCTTTGTCGTGAATATTTTTAAAATTTGCTTTCATCTCTGTAACATAATCATCGTAATTTAGTTCTGTCTCCGTAACATTGTAGACTGAATTCGGAATTCTAGCTTGTCTACCATATAATAATTCAAAAGGTGAATATCCAGTAGATGAGTTTACTGTGGTATTAAATTGAAACGTGAAAATGGTAATAACTGATCCCATGTTTGAGGATTTCCTGCAATGTAATTTCGTAAGAACGTTTTAAGTTCTCTATTTGAACGTTCAACTAAATTTGCCTGTGGATGATAGGCACTTGTATTAATTTTCTTGATTTTTAATATTTTGCAAGTATGTTTTAATAAATTACTCATAAAATTAGCTCCTTGGTCTGTTACGACTTCTGCTGGAGCACCAAATCGACAAATGAAATGCTCTACAAAAGCTCTTGCCACTGTCGTGCTTTCTTGATCCGGTAAAGGAGCAACTACTAAAAATCTCGTAAGATCGTCTTGAATGACTAATCCATACCGATTATTGTCTTCGGATATAGTTAAAATTACTATATCCATATAAATTTTCTGAAAAGGTTCTGTCGACGTTGTCGTAATTTTCATTGGAATTTTGTGTTTTGGCCAAATTTTATTTTTTGACATAATTCACATTGCTTTACATAATTTTCAACGTCTCGACGCATATTATCCCATGTGAAAAGAGGACTAATACGTTGAAGCATTCTTCTTCCACCTACATGACCTCCTAATGGTGAATCATGAAATTCTTTTAACACCGTATCTCTGTCTTCCATTTTAACAAACATTCTAGTGTCATTTGATGCATATAATGTGAATATTTTGTTATATTTTCCAGCTATAAATCTTAAAATGTTTACATCTGGATTGTGTTGCAAATTTCTAAACGAAACAATTTGTATGTTTCGAACTGATTTTATGAAATCAGGACAATTTTCAAAACTTTTACTAATCCATTGAAAAGTTCTTCAATGTTTGTTACTGATTTAACTGAGCCATTGATAATTAAACCATACATTTTGTGTTCCGGAATGGATAAAATATTATCATACAAGTAATCTTTCATACCATGTGGTAGGTCAACTAATTGAGATAATTCTTTAAATGCTGTTTTACTATTTAGTATTACGAATGTGGCATCTGCATCACTTTCGTTTAGCATTGTTTTTGTAAATTTAAGTAATTTAAAATCAATTTCATCCTTATTTTGAGCATCGAAGAAGTCGTCCAAAGAATACTTTTTCCATGAATCATCTTCCTTTTCATTTCCAATATCGATTGTTTGTAATACGTCGATAGTTTCATTTAAATCCTCTTCATTTTGCGAGATATCATTTGTTATATCTATGTTGATATCATCTATAATTAGATTTTTCGAATTTCCAATTTGGTTTGATGAATCCTTTTGTTGACGTTTCTGTTGTCTGGTCACGACAGCAATTAAATTATTTTCTGAATTAATTTCCTCAACATCTTCATGTTTAATGCGAGAAAGAAAATCTGCAACAACATTTTCTTTGCCTTGTTTGTATCTAATGTCACACCCAATTCCTTGAATTTTTAATCTTAATTTTGAAAGAGTTGGTGAGGTTTCTTTTAATCTCCAAATTGCAATTAATGGTCTATGGTCAGTATAGACAATAAACTGTTGATTAAAAATATAGTGTTTAAAATACTCAATAGCCCATACAATAGCAAGTAATTCTTTTTCAATTGTATAATATTTCTTTTCAGAAATACTTAATGCTCTACTGGCGTATGCAATTGGATTGTCATTTGTTTTGGCATTTGATAATACTGCCCCTACAGCATAATCACTAGCATCTGTAGTAATCACAAATGTATCATTATAATTTGGACGAACTAAAATTGGTTCTGTCATCAAGCATTGTTTTAAATCATGAAATGCTTTTTCACAATCCTCTGACCATTTGAATTTGACATCCTTTTTAGTAAATTATTTAAATGTTTTCGTTTATCTGCCATATTTGGTATGAATTTTCCGTAAAAGTTAACTGTTCCAAGAAACGAACGAACATCTTTTATGTTTTGAGGATGTTTTAAATTTTTAATAATATTTATATTATCTTCCGTTGGTCTAATTCCATGTTTGTCAATAGTATGACCCAAATATTTAATTTGTGTCTTCAAAATGCTACATTTGGACGGCTCCACTTTCAAATTATGACGACTTAAAGCATTTAAAATTTTGAACAGATTATCGTTATGTTTTTTTATGGTATTTCCAAATATAATAATGTCATCCAGATAGACAAAAGCCTTCACTGGTTGAATTTCAAAAAGAATAATATTCATTAGCTTTTGAAAAGTTGCCGGACTGTTTTTGAGACCCATAGGCATTCTTAAAAATTCATAATGTCCCTTCCAAGTAGAAAATGCAGTTTTAGCCGCATCTTTTGGATGAATGAGTATTTGATAAAATCCTGATTTTAAATCAATCGAAGAAAAATATTGAGCATCACCAATGTTATCCAGAATCTCGTTTATTAATGGAATCGGAAAAACAAATGGTTTCGTTATAAGATTTAATGCTCTAAAATCAACCACGATTCTGTATTTTTTCTTGCCATCAGCTCCCACTTTCTTCGGGATGCACAGTACAGGAGCATTCCAAGGACTTTTGCTAGGTTGAATAATTCCTAATTTAAGCATTTCTTCGATCTGTTCGTCAATATGAGTTTTCGTAGATTCTGGCATTCTATATTGCCGTTTATTAATTGGTATGTTTGTTGTTGTTTCAATTTCGTGAATTGCTGTATTTGTAAAAGTCAATTCATCGCCCTCGAGGAAAAATAATTTATTGAATTTTCGAATCATGAAAACTATGGCGTCATGATTTTCATTATTTAGATGTTTTAAATTAATTGTTTCTAAAAGTTTTTTTAATCTTTCTTCGCCGCATACATATTTGAACTTTTTATATTCAATGACGTCACAATCTTTGTCAATATCCAAGTTTAATTCCTTGGGAATGCATAATTCATCATCAAAATTACTTTGAGGTGAATTATGTATTTCATACGTTTGAGCATTATTTTCACAATAAGCTATAATATTTGCGTTTTCTTCATTCCCGTCATTTTCATCGTCACTTGAAGTAGATATCTCTTCACAATTAATATCTGCAAGATTCTCCTCATTTTTGTTATAATGATTATTAAAATATAATCTTGGTTTTTGTAAAACAATGAAATTAAAATTTTTATCAATGAAAAGAGTGTGTCTCTTCAAGAATTCTGCACCAATAATTCCCGGTACAGGTAAATTCTTCATAACATAAAATTTTGTACTGAAAATTGTGTTACCAATCAACAATTCGATTATAACTGAACCCATTGTTTCATTACACGTATTATTGATGCCAGTTAAAGAAATATTATCTTTAAAATTGACATGAGAATAACCTATTTTATTTAAAACATTGCTTCTTATTATATTAACACTTGCACCTGTGTCAAGCAAGTAGTGAATAAAATTAAACGGGTTTTGTTTTGAAGCAATTCTTAATCTAAATTGTAGAAAAGGAGTTAAAATTATTTTGAGAATTTCGTGAGGGGGGTTATAAAATTCTCTTTGCTCTCTTAAACTATTATTATTCCAAATATTATTCCGATTATAATTCCGTCTCCTAAAACGATTTCGAGCTCGGAAATTAGAGCGTCTATTGAATTTTCCATTTTGCCGGGTATTTCGGACGCCAAATCTATCGAAAACCCCAAAAATTAGTTTTTTCGTTGTGGATAATATGTTTTAGAATTATTAGACATATTATTCTGTTGAGAGCTATTTTCTCTATTAGCGTTAAAATTTTGGTTCGGTCGATTGTTTGAATGATTTTGGTTAAAATCATGATGTTGTTGTTGATGCCGGAATCTATTATTTTCCTGCGTAACATTTCTGTTATCATTATTCCTGTGGTAATTTTGGTGATAATTATTTCGAAAAACTGGTGCACTATTCGCTAAATTACCGTTATTATTATTATTGTAGTGTTTACATTGGCTTCTGAAGTTGGTTTTCACAGTTGGTGTCTGTATGTTCATTTTCTGTACGTGTTTCTGAAGATCTTCAAATTCTTCATCACTGACGTAATGATGTTCGAGAGTATTCAAAAATTGCCTAAAATCTGTTTCCACAATATTTCTCGCAGTGCGCTGTAATTCAATGTTGTTTAAACCCGCAATGAAATGAAGTTTAAAATTTTTCATAACTAAACTGTTCTTATTGAAGTCTTCTACGGACTCTAAGTCTGCAAGAATTTCCAATGCTCTGTTTTTGTATGACTTAAATTTCTCAAATTGCTTTTGTGAGATTGTACCAATTGTTTTGAAAATATTTACCGATGATTTTTTTACACTGAATTCTTCAATCATATTCTGTTCAACCTTTTCCCATGGTAAATTTGAAATTGAATTTGCAAAAAATTTTGCTCTACCTTTTAATTTCAGTTTAATTACATTGATCAAAGGGGTATGAGACACTCCTTTTGGCATTTTACTGTAAAAATAATTAATTTGATCAATAAATGAAGTTAAATCTTCTGCATGTCCAAAGAAATCTGGAATGCAATTAATTGCTGAATCCATTGGAAATTCGTAAGAACTTGGATTTTTAGTGTTCTTTTTAATTTTTAAACTGACGGGAATAATCTTTAAATTTTCTACCTCGCCATATTTCTCCTCATCATCAGAATATATAATTAATTTTTTAGCAAAAACTTCAAGAGCTTCTTGAAGATTTTTGTGATCTTCTTTGAACCCATTGTTAATTTTGTTGAACTCTTTAGGTTGAAGAGTATCCCTTGAAGCAATTAATAGTTGCTTATAATTTTCAACAGCTTCTGCTATTTCTATTGTCTTCTGTTCGATTTCTTCTTTAGATTTAGGAATAGCTTCCAATAAATTTGCTATTTCCAACGAAAAATAGTTGTCCAATTTATTTAATTCTTCCATCGTGATTAAGGGAAGGAAATTTGTCTTACTTTTAAAAAGTAAATTATTTTCTGCAGACTCTCAGGCTGTTTCCTTAATTAGAGAAATCCACAAGTTTTTTTTAAGTTTAGAGTTGGTCAGAAAAACTCTAAGTCCCCGAAAAAAAAGGTGTTAGTAAAAATATGGAAAAAAAAATGGTACTTACCAAATTATCATTTTAAGATTCTTGTGACACTTCTAACACTTTACTTTTCTATTACAAAACTTTTCTAACTGGTTAAGCCAGCAGAAATGACGTTCCAGTTTCAGAGTGAAACTTCCCGCTGTCACCACTTTGAAGCGTGCAGCCGGCTAAGTCCAAGGCACTTCGACTGGATATTTCAGATCAAACACTTTCACTCTCTTTCACTGTCTCATTTACTGACCGACTTTATTTGATTTCAGCTTGGGTTTTTATACTAAATCTAGTTATTTACTTAATTATTTAATATCTTATATTTTTACCCCCACTCTAGTTTTTGATGTTGCATAATATATCCGTCCTTTTCGGTTTCACACCAAAAATTCTTCCTCTAACTTATATAATATATTTTTGTCTCATTTACAACCCCCACTCCAACCTGTATTTTTCTTGATATAATGAAAAGTTTCCTTAATTCCCAGAATTCTACAATATATAACTCTCTTTTTTCTTATTTTATTTATTTTTCCCCCCACTCTAAAAATCCTTCCAAGTTATACATAATATCCTGGCCTATTTTATTTCTCTCACTCTTAAAATCCTAATATAAATGTTCTATTTCTTTCCACCGCGCTCTAATTCTCAGATTTTTCTCAGAAATTAGTCGCAGTCCTTTATGACTTAACCCATAGATAATGTAATCTTTATTTATTTTCCAGTCGTGCCTGTCCTTTTTCACAGATATTGTTATTTGTTTGTTTCTCGTCGGGCACCTTTCTGCGCGTGCCACTTAAGTGGGTCATAAAAGTGTTGTCGGGTTTTCCCGTCCTACGCTCCTAATTGATTTTTATTTGTCTTCCTTTTTCTTACAACTCTCCTGATTCGCCTTTTCCTAATATTTTCGTTTTTAACAGAGAAAATCTACTGTGAATTTTTCTGGTAAGGCGAGGGTCGCTTCAGTACTATGAACACTTTTCTACCACGGTCAGTAAGATTCTTAACCATTCCGTACGTATTTTAAATGCACTATTCATTTTGCAGAAAAATCGCAAACCTATCAAAGTCACCCCGTACGGTACTACGTTTTGTTCAGAAACTCATGCCGAACATTTGGCTATATAAAGATGATTTTTGTAACAAATACTGTTTAAAAATTGAAAAGCGTGCAAAAAAAGCTTGAACACCTTTCGAAAAATTTACAAATCACCAGAAGTCCAGTGTCACAACTCCTAACAGGCATCCTTGACTGATTAAAAATATACATTCTATCTTAAAGTTATTCAAACTAAATTTTGCAAACTTTTAATTTATCTAAGTGTCAATATTTTATGTATCGAATAGTTACCACGCTTGTTCACGTTTTTGGGAACTCTTTATTTCTCCTAGTTAGCTTAAGTTAGGTTAAGCTTCTCTTATTGAATTAATTTGCTTATCGCTCCACCAGGTGTGATTTATTCGACTTCCATAGCCCACAATGAATAGGGAGCAGGAAAAAAAATAGCCCGTTGATACTAAGCCACGACTCATGACACAGATCCTATCTGTGGGAGCACAATGAAGGTGTCAATTTGAGATTTTTATTCAGTGCGTTATTGAATTGGATAGCCTAAAGGGATTACGGATCTAGTTTGAGTTGGGTGTGGAGATTTGAACGGATTTCTTTTTTGGGACCGAAACTTATCTCGTATTCAAGCAATCAAAAGGCTTTTAAAATAGTATCTTTGATATGAAGCTATTTTGTTCCTTCCACTGTATAAGGTCACTTCTCGACACTGAACTAAACGTCCAGCTTCATTCCGTCACGTTGTCCAACCACATCTCCACCGATCTCGGGACGGGGAAATGTCAAGTTCAAGTTGACGGCAAACTAGCACAGGGTTCTGTCCCAGAGAGGCCCTAGAAAACAAAACCAATTAACGGCTACTGCTGCTGCTAACACAATAACCGGAGCCCCAATCATAATCAGAAGTGAAAGGGACGGAAAATTACCTCACAAAGAGTCGGTCGCGCGTTGTAACAGGTGCCTTAGGGGAAAAACTTAACAAAGACCTCCGGAATCGTGACCAGTGACGACGATCGTTTTCAGGTGAAATCATCACCGCGATTCTAATCCAATTAAGTTCGATTGAAACCGGGTGATCTACTTTCTAGAAATTAGTCAGCGCGGCCAATTTAAGAGGAATCGCGGCTCCGGATTCCGTAACGATTCAGGAACTAACGACAGCAGTGGTTGCAATAAACCATTAATCTTAATTGCATAATTAGCGCGGTGTCAGTGTTCACTGAGCAAGGGAGGAAAATTATTACCCACAAACACGTGACAATCACTAATCGGATTTGACGTGTGGTGATGTGGGGGCGAGGGCGCTCGGACAATTGTTAGGCCCTCGTGGTCTGACAGCTCACCAGCCCAGCAAAAGTGAGTGGGCGTCAAGCAACGGTAGCTCGGCAACGCCGCTGTAGTCACGCTCGATCAAGCAGGCTGGGGGTGTTTGTTTGCTCAGAGGACCCCTAGGAATCCATGCCCCCCTCTTAGCGTAGTCCGTCGGTCGTGGGAAAGTGTCGACCTTGACGCACCTTGACCGTGAACCGCAGGCCTGCTACGATGAGGTCCGGCTAAGCTTAAAAGTTATGGGACTGATTTCGAGATTCCGATACGCGATAAGCGCGGCTGGGTTGAACTGAGCTCGTAAATATAATCACGCACCGATCGACTGGCTTCCGGCAGTCAACAGAAAATAACGCAGTTTTTTAGCAAGTTGAGTTGAGTTGAGTTGAGTTGAGTTGAGTTGAATTGAATTACTAGAACTAGACCAAAGTAGAGTGTTTCGATGAATTTGTTCAAGAAGTTGTCATAAACTGCATCAACGCCGTGTTTGTTACAACAGACCGCCACACATACAGTCATGCCTCGGTTTAGCACCGCATATGGGGGATGCAAAACCGAGGCGTGCATAACCGAGGCACAGAGCTTATGGGATTTTGGCTATATGGGAGACATTGGCTTTAATCGTATGAAAAATCATTCAAACATCAAAAAATTATAGTGTTTTGAAATCGGGATTATGTCAGCTATCCATTAAAATTATTATTTCAGGAAAAAAATTACAAAAAAACGTATTTTTACTGTATTTTGAAAATGCATTTTTTCTCTGAAGAAACCAAAAATATATTGTTATTGCAATATGGGTAGCGAATAATCAGGTTTGTTTTTCATACATTTTGGATGTAATAACAACATTTTAAAAAAATACTCAAGATTTTCACAAAACAACGTCTTTTCGAAAAAAAATACTCGAAATTTCCATTTTTACAATATCAGTATCAAACGACCGGGATTTTTTCATACATTTCGAATGTAATAACAACATTTTTAGAAAATACTCAAAATTTTCACAAAACTACGGCTTTTCGAAAAAAATACTCGAAATTTGATTTTTTACAATATGGGTATCAAGCGATCGGGATTTTTTCATACATTTCAAATGTAATAACAACATTTTTAGAAAATACTAAAAAAAAATCACAAAACTACGTATTTTCGAATAAACTACTCAAAATTTCCGTTTTTACAATGTGGGTATCGAACGATCCTGATTTTTTCATACATTTTGAATGTAATAACAATATTTTTTGAAAATACTCATAATTTTCACAAAACTAAGTATTTTCGAAAAAAAAACTAAAAATTTCCGAAAAAAAAATACTCCAAATTTTAATTTTTACAATATGGGTATCAAACGATTGGGATTTTTTTCATTCATTTCGAAAGTAATTAAAATAATTAAAATACAGGGAAACCTCTTTTTACGCGGAGGCGTAACGCTTTTTATTTCGTCGATTCCTCTTAAACCATACAATATTTCTGCAAGCTTCAAAAAGCGTTTTGTAGATCTGAACAAAAACAACAAATTGTTTTTAAAAGATTGCAAAAATGATGCGACCACCGCGTGAAAAGAGATTTAACTGTACTCAAAATTTTCACAAAACTACGTATTTTTGAAAAAAAAAAATGATTTGATTATTTGATACTCATATTGTAAAAACTGAAATTTTGAAAAGTTTTACGAAGATAGTAGTATTGTGAAAATTTTGAGTATTTTAAAAAAAAAATTGTTATTACATTCGAAATGTATGAAAAATCCCGATCGTTTGATTGTTAAAACTGAAATTTTGAGAAGTTTTTTAAAAATACGTAGTTTTGCAACAAAAATTGAGTATTTTCAAAAAAAATTGTTATTACATTCGAAATGTATGCAAAAATCCCGATCGTTTGATACCCACATTGTAAACACGGAAATTTTGAGTATTTTATTCGAAAATACGTAGTTTTGTAACAAAAATTGATTATTTTCTAAAAATGTTGTTATTACATTCGAAATGTATGAAAAAATTCCGATCGTTTGATACTCATATTGTAAATATTAAAATTTTTAGTATTTTTTCGAAAAAACGTAGTTCTGTGAAAATTTGGAGTGTTTTCTAAAAATTTTGTTATTATATCCGAATGTATGAAAAACCCTGATAATTTGATACCCATAATGCAATAACAATATATTTTTGGTTTCTTTAGAGAAAAAAAAAAGCATTTTCAAAATACAGGAAAAATACGTATTTTTGTGAAAATTTTCATGAAATAATAATTTTAATAAATAACTGACATCATCCCGATTCCAAAACACTATAATTTTTTGATGTTTGCATGATTTTTCATACGATTAAAGCCAATGTCTCCCAAATAGCCAAAAACCCATAAGCTCTGTGCTTCAGTTAACCCTCTAACGCCCATGGTTGCACCAGAGCACCACTAATTTTTCACTTCAAATTGACATTTCTCGAAAACTATTGAGTGAAATGAACTCATTCTTCCTGCACAGTGTTTATTAGGATGTTTACTGCATCGAATTCAAATTTCATCAAATTTGGTCAAGTCTGTAAAAAATGGCAAGGAAAAACGTAAAAAATCTCGATTTTGCACTGGGCGGGAAGGGGTTAACCCAAGTAACATTTTTAAACCAACTAGCCACCACCAAGTTTTATTAAAGGTTTATTGTAGCATCCTGATTGCCTAATAGTTATATTTGGGCATTCACCGCAACCAACAAGCAAGAGCTAATAAATAGGTTCTAACAGGATTTTATGCCTCGGACATAAAACCGGGTGGAAATAAAAGCCGACTGGCTTTCAATAAGGTTTTATGAAAGTTTTAATAGAGGCTTGAAAACCAGATGGCAATGCCATGCCAAACGGTTTTATCGCATGCTTTGTTAAAATTTAGGGTGTTGTAGCTGTCAAGTGCCAGTAGGCATGTAAAAAGCTCACTTAAAACCATAAGCTCCTTAAAGAGCATTTATCGCGGCCAAATAGCAGTGCATAAATATGGCACTAAACGCGTGCTCTGATTGAATATGATTGACCACCATCTTGATTGAAAAAATAGAAAACTAATATTTTAACACACATTTATGCTGAATTTCTGGTATGATTTATATAGCGATAGATGTTTGAAAATATTTTGAACATTTTTTTCAAAGAATTGCAATAAAATATTTTTCAACATTAAACACTGTGATTACAAAATATTGATTTTTGATGAAGCGAGTTGTATTTTTTGGCTCTATCTCCCCTACATTTTTCAACAAAATTTCAACCGCAGCTGAATTTTAGCCATCAATTGTGAGAAATAAGCTTTCAAATTATTTGGATTACCTCTAATATCTATTATTTATCATCGCCATTTTTGACAACCATCTCCATAATTTCATTTGGCAAGACGAAGACTTATTTTTGCCAAAATAAAACCTATTTGGCATAAGACGTTTGAAGACGTATGAAATGTCATTTTTCCATAACTCCTGACTAGGTTTTAACAAAGGTTTTATTAAGTCTTTGAGGATGTTGTTAGGATTCAGTTGTAAAGCCTTGAACTCCTATGTAGGTTTTATAAATAGACCGTAACAACCTTTTGCGGAGGTCCTTTTGGGTTTTAAGTGGGGTTTATCAAGGTTCTGGGGAGTTTGTTACGACTAAGGGGTTTTAATGTTGGTTTTGGCTGATAGGTTTTATAGCGGTTGTGACAGCTTTGATAAAGCCTAAAATGTTACTTGGGAAGCACTGGGCCGTGCTTAACCGAGGCAGTGCAAAACCGAGGAGTGCAAAACCGAGGCATGACTGTAACCTCAAATCGCACATCTGGTCTAGTGCGGCAACAATTTGTTGAATTTTTCCTCCCAACTTGCGCGAAACTCCCAATTAGGTCCAATCCGAGAAGAAAAATACAGACTCTCCTCTTTCGGGCTACAAGTGCGCCAAATCAGCATAAATCATGCCAATTTTCGCGTGCGCAACTACTAGCCACTACTGATCTACAACTTCTTCTGCTGCAAGAGTAGTCCCCCTCGTGGCAAATTGGCCATTTTGGCGTCGGTGGCGCTGGCGGTAAACGCAATAAAAGCCGACCCCGAGTGACATAATTTAGTCTCCGCTGCGCGAGAGGGTTGGACTTTATAGAGTTATTAAAGTTTAGATCCGCCACCAACTGCCTATCGGTCTACGCCGCAGAAGTAAAACTTAATTTCGTTTCGGGTTCAAATTTATTAGGACGCCAGCAATCTGGGGACACCGATCGCGGCAGGCCACGCCACGTGTGTTCTACCAGCTAACTAGATCTTGAGGTATCTTAGAGGGCGTCGTCGTCGAGGGCTATTACATACAGAAAAAAAAAACACATCGTAGTAGGTCACGTCAGCTGCCTACTGTTGGCCGGCGCTGGCCTGCTTTGACAAGTCGCGGCACCAATTAACGATCAACGCAAAAGGGTCCCGCTGGCAACACTGGCAGAACGGCACAGACTGGTTAGATTAGAAACGCTGAGGATGCAGAAAGTTCGATAAATGTGGGTTTCTACTTAAATGTTCAAGTCTGTGAGGTGCTGTTATCTGGGCAAGTTTATCAAACTGGGCTTCTGTTTATTGAGTTCCTTTGGAACTTCGGTGGCAGGGTTGGCAAAGGGGGCAGCAGTGTGAACAAACTAACACGCTTGTCGCGTTCGTGTCATTTGACCAGATATGATATAGCTGGCAACCGGGCAGGGCAGGCCTGTTTCAAAGACAAAGACCCGGAGATAATTCGTGGAATAAATAAATAAGCAATGCAGTAGTAGGGACGATGCGGTCGTGTCCCGGTGTTGGGTAATGGCATGTTTGTTTGTGTTTTACATCGTGGACGATTGATCATGATTGAATAATTTAATCGCAGGTACCATATTAAATAATTGTAGGAGTTAATAATTTTTTTTAACAATACGAAACATTATTATTACAAATATGACCATCGACCATCCATCGATGTGCCAGGTGTGCTTCCATAACGGATGCCACAACACAACTTCCCTCGCACTACCCGGTGTTAAGTGAAATCAGCGCTAAATTTCGGTATTTTACGACCTTATCTGATGCTTTCCGATGGTCCCGTTGGCTTGTGATTGTGACGGAGGGGAAAAAAATTGCCTTCTCAAAAACCGCGTGCAAAACTTGTCGCGCGATAAAGTAACGCCTCATTAAAATTCCAACTTGTGTAACCTCTCAACCACCACCACCACAGTAGGCTGACATCAGAAGCTGCATTTTTTGTTTTCTTTTTTTTTTTTGTTTTCGGCACAACCTGCTGAGACTCGATAAAGAGCGCAATTGATAATGGAAGCCGGGGAAAAGTGACACCTGGCGGAGGAAGATGATACTGCTCGCTCTCTCTCTGTCTCTTTCTCTTTCCCACAGCGTCAAAACTCTTCAGGGCCCGAAATCGAACCGGCGGCAAAAGGTTAATGCGCAAGTGCACTTTTATGCTCATGTAAATAATAATTTAATCAGGGAAGATTAACACTTGCGTCTCGTAAAGTGGCACAGTTTATGGACGCGGCTTGTTTGTGAGAAGAGAGGCGAGATTTTTTCGGTGATTCGGGGGTCATCCGAAGCGGATTAGTGCGAAGCTGCACGGTTAGTTAACAATAGTCAAAATTTTGGTTATGTTCAAAGTAAAAAATAACCTACACTCAAATTCAGAAGGGCTCTATCTATCCTTTATCTGTCACCACAAGGTAAATAAACCCTTTTTGAGGGTTACTTCCACCCTTTTTTTGAAATTTACCGGTGGTTATCCTTTTGCAAAAAGGTTATCAACGGTAAACGTGAAAAAAGGGTGGAAATAACTTTCAAAGAGGGTTTGTTTACCTTGTGTTCACTTTTTGATGGGTACTTCTGATTTTGAGTGTATCTTCAAAAGGTTGAAAAACAATCGAATTTTCATGAAAAAAAAAATCAAAATCGAAATTAAATAATCATTTTTGATTCGCAAATTCCTTCACTCAAATTCACAACGCCAGACTCATCAACGCCGATGACCCCCTGCGGCAGCTTCCAGCATTCCGGATTGCTCCTCCCCGCAGGGATGTCAAACCGTATGATAATTTAGTGTCAATTTGGGCGAAAACTGTCCACCAACGCGTGTGACATCACACCACCAGGGTGACATTTGCCGGTGCATCTCAGCCACAGCAGCTTCCATTTTTCGAGCGTGATTATGAGAGATAATGAAAAAATAAATATCTTGAAAATAAAAATAACGAAACAAAAACAAAAACAAGTTTCTTCCCATGAGCAATAAGAGGACCGTTTATTGGCCGGTTGCGTATTTTTGGGGGCTTGGTCATCGCGCAGCAAGCCAGGGCCGGGTGGGTGACCTGTCAGGTGGGAGGAGAAACCGGCAGGCAGGCTAGAGGGGGAGAAATATTGGTCACGCACTGCTCGTACCGGGTATCGAGGGAGGCGTTGAGAAGTGGACAATATGCTGTCCTGTTTCTTCTTGCTCTTTTGGAGGGTAATTGTGGTAGCCATTTTGAGAGTTTTACGGAAAAAGTTCAAAATGATTTGAAACGCGATTTGAAGTTTGACCTTGCATAAACAAAAACAGAGCTTGCAATGTAAACAATAACAAACACGTTTTGACCATTGTGTGCATTGTCAAATTATTACGGTAGTCGAGCTTGTACGTGTGTCAAACGCGTTCTGAACTTAAATTCCTTTGGCCAGTTGCCACACTTACATCAATTTTCAGGGTGAATCAAGATAGTTTGAAGCTTCTTTATGAAAAGTGACAACAATGCAGTTTTTTTATTAAATTTCTCAGGATTGAAATCGAATTTTGGTGATCTGTGAAGGTCAAAAGCATTGTGGGAAAACGGCAAGAAAGAAACCCTTTCTTGAATTAAAATAATTCAAATTATTGACTTCTTACTGCATAGTGACTCATGAGTAAGAATGACCCGAAGGTTAATTTTAAAACTCTTCAATTAGTAGTCTTTTTCAGCAACAAAGTAACCGATTCGATATCAAATGTTGACCTCTTTGCTGTGGCCTTAAACCAGTGTAAATATTGTCTCAGCCCTCGTTCTCAAACATGAACTCCGCGGGCGGAATTTCAAGCAGCATGTTGAACTGTATCTGCTCACACACATGCTCTATGACATCATCCTCCGATTTGCACCCTTATGTCGAACGGATATTCTCCGCCACGAGGATCATCATCGTAGCAACCCTGACTGAAAAGTCCGTCAGACGTCTGTCGTTTGTCGTCCGTGCAATTGTACGACGTCGCTCGACAATGTCGTGCGACTTTCGCGCGAATGTCATACGTTTTTGCACCAAAATGTCGTATTTGTCGTGCGATCGATGATCGAAATTGTACGACATTGTCGTACGACATTCGACCGACGTCGCACGGTTTTGTTATTCAGAATGTCGTGCTATTGTCGTGGGCTGTCATTTCGGATTTTTAGGTTATGTTGCAGTTGAAAAAAACTGTTGTTTTGTTTTTATTGTTTTTTTTTTTATTTCAACTGTCAAAATTTCACAAAAATATTTACTTGTTCACTTAATTTCACTTGCGGATCGCCGATTCTTCTCCAACTTTGCTTCCTTCGGGATTTGCCTTGACCGCAGCTTCCGGCTTGGATGTTGGAGGCGGTCGTGGCAGCATCTTGGCCGTGTTGGACTTTTGCTCCTCGACGCGCTGATCAAAACCCGGATGCGACACCTTGGCGACGATCTTGAACCTCCGACGGATTGATGTTTACCGGAGTACGAGAGGCTGCTTCCTTGGGTTCTACGGAAGCCACGCGGGACCACACGGGGACGCATGGTTTCCGGCAGGATCAGATCAGAATATGTTTGTTGCCTGAAAAATATAACATCAATCAACAATTGGCAAGAATTTATAAATTAAATTCAGAATTCAATAATAATAATAATAAAATTTCAAAACAATACAATTTCAAATATGTAATATTCAAATATTTTGTAACTATAAAAGAAAAACTAAATTTATTTATTCTCGCTTACTTTTACAAAATGTCCTATGTACATAGAAAACCCATGGCGCATTGGTTTTTTTTAAAAGAATTCTAATTGAAGACATCTTAAAAATTTAAATTTAAAAACGTATAAAACTCAAATTACTGCAAATAATTAAAAAATCCGACAATATTATTATCATTTAAAAATTGAACCAAATTTGAGAATTCTAAAAATATTTAATGATCAAACGTTTACAAAATTCAGCATCATCATCTCATCATCAAATTCTAAAATTCTAAATTTCTAAAATTCTAAAATTCCAAAATTCTAAAATTCTAAAATTCTAAAATTCTAAAATTCTAAAATTCTAAAATTCTAAAATTCTAAAATTCTAAAATTCTAAAATTCTAAAATTCTAAAATTCTAAAATTCTAAAATTCTAAAATTCTAAAATTCTAAAATTCTAAAATTCTAAAATTCTAAAATTCTAAAATTCTAAGATTCTAAGATTCTAAAATTCTAAAATTCTAAAATTCTAAAATTCCAAAATTCTAAAATTCTAAAATTCTAAAATTCTAAAATTCTAAAATTCTAAAATTCTAAAATTCTAAAATTCTAAAATTCTAAAATTCTAAAATTCTAAAATTCTAAAATTCTAAAATTCTAAAATTCTAAAATTCTAAAATTCTAAAATTCTAAAATTCTAAAATTCTAAAATTCTAAAATTCTAAAATTCTAAAATTCTAAAATTCTAAAATTCTAAAATTCTAAAATTCTAAAATTCTAAAATTCTAAAATTCTAAAATTCTAAAATTCTAAAATTCTAAAACTCTAAAATTCTAAAATTCTAAATTTCTACAATTCTAAAATTCTAAAATCCTAAAATCCTAAAATTCTAAAATTCTAAAATTCTGAAATTCTAAAATTCTAAAATTCTAAAATTCTAAAATTCTAAAATTCTAAAATTCTAAAATTCTAAAATTCTAAAATTCTAAAATTCTAAAATTCTAAAATTCTAAAATTCTAAAATTCTAAAATTCTAAAATTCTAAAATTCTAAAATTCTAAAATTCTAAAATTCTAAAATTCTAAAATTCTAAAATTCTAAAATTCTAAAATTCTAAAATTCTAAAATTCTAAAATTCTAAAATTCTCAAATTCTAAAATTCCAAAATTCTAAAATTCTAATTTTCTGAATATTAAAATTGGAGAGTACCTCAATACCAAAATCATTTACTTCAATTCGTGATATTTTTAACTCCTATTTTTCATTAGACCAAAAAAAAATTCAAAAGTTAATAGATTTTAATTTTTTCCAATTTTAAAATTTAAGAATTTTTAGATTTTTTTAAAAGAATTTTTAAAAGTTTAAAATATTTAAAAGAAATAAAAACTTCAACATTTTTAAAATTTAAAAAATATATTTTGTAAAATTTTTGTATTTTTTTTTTTGATTTTTTTTTAATTTTCAGAATTTTTTAAATTTGTTTTATTTAAAATTATCAAAAATTTAAGATGTGCAAAAAAAGAGATTTTTTTAATTTTTAGAATTTTAAGAAACTTACTAATTTTTAAAATGCGTAGAATTTATAACAAATAGAATTTTTGATAATTTTATTTAAAATATAAATTATTTGAATTTTAGCATTTTTAGAATTTACAATTTTGGAATTTTAGAACATATAATTTTTAGAATTTTAGAATTCAAAATTTCAACTCGTGCGACTAACGTTTTGGGAATTTATGAACTTTATAATGTTAGATTTTTAGTATTTATGAATTGAAAAATTTTGTATTTAAGAATTAGGGAATTTTAATATTTAAATTATTGTCAATTTTAAAATTTTCATATTTTAGAGTTTTTTTTTAATATTTGAAGACTTTGAGAATTTTAAATTAATGAATTGTATAATTTAAGAATATTAACAATTTGCACAATATCAAGAAATTAAATGAATTTAGAATTTTCAATTTCTTGCATTCTTAAGTTCTGGAATGCTAGAATTTTAAATTAAGAATGAAAAACTTTATAATTTAATTTTACAATTATCAAATCAAATCAGCGTTGAAGTTTTTTTTAAGCATTATTGGATTAAAAAGTTAAGAATGTGATGTTCATCTAATTTTTAATTTCGATCGTCCAATCGCACTCCCAGCACACCACCTCCATCGTTTCTAAAACATGACTCACCAGATCCATTAGATATGGAGGCAACCTCCCGCGGAAAGTAAAACACCAAACACTAACGGCTTCCTCGATCGCAAACTGGTTCCTTCCCGTCCCGTCTTCCGGAATGGCTCGTCGATTAATCCATATTTCCCGTCCTCCTCTTCCTCCTATACTGCCACGAAGACCGCAATCTGGAATACAAGACAATTTGATTCGGTTGTCGCCCACTCCGGCCGGAACTTTCCGGCAGAAAAAGTAATTCAATCTAGAACACAACTTACCTTTAAACTGGCCAAAATCCTCCCAAAGCCTAAAACCAACAACAATTTGTTCGACTCGGTTGCAATCAAGTCCGAACAAGTTCAACTGAAGAGAACTGTCAAACTGTTTGCGTCGACGATAATCGACGTCGAATTGAAGGTAAATCGATGGAAAAAACAACGTCGGGCATGTCGAGTGTTTGTCGTACGTTTGTCGTCCTTTCGACCAATCGATATCGAAACGGTAAAATCAAAACCGTGCGACAACTCGTACGACGTGTGTGTGTGTGTGTGTGCAACCAACCAAACGGGACCACGCGGTCCTTTCTTACAAATTGAGTTGTTTCCATGTATTTTAGGTTAATATTCTATACATGCAAATAACTCGCATAGGCATTTGGAGGGTGTTAGCTCTGCCGAGCTTCGGTGACCCATTTCTACGCAGGCTAGCCGTGCGCGAGGTACTTCAGCTTGAATCGACAAGCCCCGCCTAAAGAACGTTTGTATCAATCGGATTCAAACGTTATTTAGAACTTCCGATTTCTTATCCGTGGACGAGAAATCAGCGCGTATTTAGTAGGCAGATTTTGTTATTCGTTTGTTTTGGAAAGATCTCACCAAATTTCAGCTGAAGTCCTGATGATCATAGTGACAGATCCAACGACTTGTCGTGCTGTCTCACTCGCTGTCGTGTAACTCAATCCCGTCATATGCAACTGCATTAAACACAGTTGACCTTCAACAGTGGCGACAATGCACACGTTTTGAAAGCTTTCACAATAGAAAAATTATGCACACCAAAACTGCATTTTTTTTAAAATCTTCCTGTTCCAACTTTCTTCGATTCACTTCACATTCACACTTATATTAGCAGTAGCACTCCAAAGGTGAATTAATCACAAAATTTAATTTCACTTCTGATACTCTCGAATATGAGCCGTTTTAGATAACGGAACTTTTAATCCAATTGGAATGTCCACACAGGCTCATTCTGCAATTTCTCAACTGTCAACAGCTGATTCATCACCACCAACACCACTAAAGCGCTTCAGATTCTGTCAGTGTCAAACCGTTGGGCATCAGACGCTCCCTGCGGGAAATGGTGACTTCGCTACTTGCATGCAAGTTGCAACCGTCACGAGCACAAACGATGCAAAACTCATCTTTTTAGCAACGCGCACGGAAAACAAAATGCCTCAGCAAAAACGAATACGGGATTTGCGAATCTTTTCGCACATAAAACTCGAAAAAGAGATCAAATATCTCAAAATCCGCATCGCACCGGGTAAAAACACAACGTAATTATAACTTTAGGCCACTTTAAGGGTATTCTTATCTCAAAAAACAACTCAAATTTGAAGAAAATAATCGCGCTTCGTAGAAACAAACACTGCCCGATTTCACTTCTTCTTCTCATCCCCCGTGCGACAACTCGTACGACGTGCGACATTTTTCAAACAGGGAAGCGGCGGCATTGCGTACAGGGCGCGTTTGAAGTTTCGTCGCGGCGCGCACTCTTGATCAATAGGAAAATCGATCTGCGTGAGCCTACTTTGATCGGCCTCCTCTAATCCGGCCAGATAATGGCCGTCATTCATTGCTGCGCCAGATGCAAAAGGGATTCAGACGATGAGAACGTCGGCTCACGGGGGTAAATGAGAACACACGTTTGTTTGAAGATTTGCGCGTGAAGAGCGCGACGAATGTGATGCAATTTTAATGAGCGTGTAAAATGTGCCGATACAGACACCGTGCACACACACGTGCTCGTTTGCCGTCACGAGCAGAATTGGAGCAGACGCGTGGAAGATTGATGGCTGTCGGCGGAATTATGCGATTAGTGTTTGAATTTGGAGGGTTTTGTTCTGGAATAATTAAAATGACTTATTGTAAGATTTTTTCTGCAAATCTTTAAATATTTAAATGCAACTTGTATAAGGAATGCCAAATTTGCAGAGGTTTTAAAATAGTTGTTGATAACTTTCCGTTGCAGACTTTTTGAAGGAATATTTGAAATTCGCACTGATTTTTTAAATGGATTTTTGAGACAAAATTCAGCTATTTTGATTGAAACTTTTGTCCCTGAACACGAATCCTAGCTCCATTTTTCGATATCTCGTGACGGAGGGGTAACACCACCCATTCCATTTTTGAATATCCGAAAGAAGAAGTGTATTTGAACTGTTTCCGAGCAAACTTATTTTTCATCGAAAATAATACAACAATATTTTCAAAGTTTCTGCCATTTTTCGTCAATCGAGTATAAAAAATTGGGACATGTTATTTTATGGGAATTTTAATGTAGGGTATATGACCCTATTTTGGACTTAGTACCTATTTTGGACCTATTTTTATTAATCGAGGTAGTTCAGGTTTTTAACCTTCCTAGGATGTTAAGAAAAACTTACGTTAAAGGTGTTAAGGGGTCTATGCGACCCCGGAATTGTAAATGCTGGCAAAAATCCATTTTGCAACCGATTTTCGTTCTTTTGGACGCAAATGAAAGGTATGGATGTCTAGAAAGACACCTGTGCTATGCGGACCCAATTTGGCCACTTTGGTTCCTGGGAATCGATTCCAAAGGAACAAATTTTCCGGCAAACCGGCTTTCATAAGTTTTATTAGATTTAGCTATGGATTAATGCATAATAAACTATAAATAATCTCTAAAAATACGAGTCATACGCTCCGGAACAGGTTGCATGCCATTTGGATCATATCTGGCCACACTGGAACCGGTTCCGGATACCCTGGAAGCGGCCAGATTGTTATTTTGGTAAAAGTCTATCGTGCGACATATCAAACTTCATGGAATTACATGCAATGGACACTGGAACCAGCAAAAAGACAATTAGACCATATCTGGCCACTCTGGTACCGGTTCCGGATACCCTGGAAGTGGCCAGATTGCTATTTTGGTAAAAGCCTATCGTGCGACATATCAAACTTCATGGAATAACAAGCCATGCACATTGGAATCAGTAAAATGGTGGCCAAGGTGGCCAGATATGGTGCAGTTGGGTTTCTACTAGTTTCAGCGTGTATGGCATGTAATTCCATGAAGTTTGATATGCCGCACGATAGGCTTTTACCAAAAAAGCCATTTGACCACTTCCAGGGTATCCGAAACCGGTACCAGAGTGGCCAGATATGGTCCAATTGTCTTTTTGCTGGTTCCAGTGTCCATGGCATGTAACTCCATGAAGTTTGATAAGTCGCACGATAGGCTTTTACCAAAATAGCAATCTGGCCACTTCCAGGGTATCCGGAACCGGTTCCAGAGTGGCCAGATATGATCCAAATGGCATGCAACCTGTTCCGGAGCATATAACTCGTATTTTTAGAGATTATTTATAGTTTATTATGCATTAATCCACAGCTAAATCTAATAAAAATTATGAGAGCCGGTTTGCCGGAAAATTTGTTCCTTTGGAATCGATTCCCAGGAACCAAAGTGGCCAAATTGGGTCCGCATAGCACAGGTGCCTTTCTAGACATCTATACCTTTCATTTGCGTCCAAAAGAACGAAAATCGGTTGCAAAATGGATTTTTGCCAGCATTTACAATTCCGGGGTCATATAGACCCCTTAACACCTTTAACGTAAGTTTTTTTGTAGCGCCCTTTCTAGGTGGCGCTGGAGGTTGCTTTCGGTTGCAAAATGATTATTTTACAAACTTAGGAAAAGTCAGAAAGTTTCTAGTCTGTAAGTAAGAATGAATAAAAGTTACAGCACATTTTATAAGCCGTCTGGGTCATATAGACCCTAACACCTTAGGAAGGTACGAATTCACTGAATCCAACCAACCGAAAGTGTAAGCAGGATCGTTTTGTAGCGAAATGCGAAATATGTTGACGCTTTGCATAGTAGGTTCAAAATAAGGCCATATACCCTACTTTTCAAATCTGAAATAAGCCAGCAGGGTATTTATTTTTTTTTTTTTCATTTTAAAATGTCGTTTTCTTTGTAACTTCGCAGGAATATTTTTTTGAGTGTAACAATGTTACACAACAAAAACAAATTTAGTTAGAAAGGCAAAAACATGAGTTGTTTGCTTGTAACCATCGCTCAATATCGCGATTTAACCAAGAAAAAGTTTGAAAAAAGTTGTCGTCGTTGTTTATGGATGTGCGACAAAAGGTTGAAGGACAGAAGGTCGAATGCAAAAAGGTCGAAAGATATAAAGTCGAATGGACAAAAGGTCGAATGGACAAAACGTCGAAAAGACAAAAGTTCGAATGTGAAAAAAATAAACAAAGAATTATAAACTTCTTAAATATTCTTGAAAAAAATACTTTCTTACGGGTGTACCTCATTTGGCATAATGAACATTTGGCATAACGGGTTTTCAAGAAGGACGTTTGGCATAACTGGTCCAAGACATCAGGGACGTTTGGCATAATGGACATTTGGCGTAATAGACGTTTGGCATAATTATTGCTAGCTTTTTTTGTTTTGCTAAATGAGTATTTATTTTTTGTAAAGAATAAAAAATTTAAGCTTTTTTCCTATTTTCTAAACACATAATTTTACTTTTAAAGATGATTTTTTTTTAATAATCTATTTTCTTTCAATAGATTTATTTTTTTCACTTTTTGGAATATTTCTTAATGAGCTTTAAAATACATTTTTTTATAAATTTATCAATTTGCTCTTCTTTATACAAATGCAATAAGTATTTTTAAAGCAATTTTCTCTTCTTTTATTTTAAATCTACACTGAAAAAAATATGTGATTTTACTCGACACGGAAAAAATGAAACCCATGTTAACTCAGTTGATGTAAACTTGAGATTCTACGTAAACGGTTGAATCACACGTAAAATCATGTTTTTACATATAATTTATTGCAAATTTACATCAAATTGCATTTAAATTTCAATGTTTAATGACGTGCAAAAGTGTTACATCATAAATTATGTAACATTCGGAAATATTTTTTTTGTGTAAAAGAAGTTGTTATAAAAAAAATCCCTTCTTTTATTTCAAATTCAACTTTTAGAAGGGAAAATCTCTAAAAAAAATATTTTTTTTGAATATTTGACAATTGAGCTTGTTTATGAAATTTTCCCTTCTTTTATATAAAATTCATCTTATAGAAGGAAAAGTCTCTTTAAAGATTCACATTTTGACACTCTTTAAATGTTTGACAATCGCATTATTTTTATGTTTTTCACCTACCTCTATTCAAAAAATCAACTTAATTAGCAATAATTTTTTTGAACAATTGTCTCTTCTTTATGATTTGTTTTAAATAAATACAAAAAGGGAAAATTGCATAAACAACTTTAATACAAAAAAAACGCAACAGAGAAAAAATGTGCAAAAATGATAGAAATGTTTAAAGAGAACATCTATAAGAGAATTGTTTTTAAAAAATATGGGAAAATTGCATAAAAAATTTAATTGCAAAATATTTAAAGAAAAGTAAAATCGAAATCTGCAAAACAATTAATTTCATTAATAAATTAAAACAGTAAATCTTCAACAAGGGTCATACATCGACATCTGACTCTACTCTTGTGTCACCAAGCTGTTGTGACCAAGGCAGTTTAGTCATTGAGTTATTCTATTAAAGGTCCCTGGTGCAATTCCCGTAGACAACACTTTTTGTTTTGAAGGATGAAGTTTTTCTTGAAATAGACTCGAGGGCATAATTCTCTCGGTCATCTAGCACTGTGTTCTCTGTATCTGTATATCTTACCGCGTTCTTTAGATTTAATTCGAAAAAAAGAAGGGAAAAAAGGGAATTTATTTAGAGATTTTTCCTTCTTCAAGTTAAGTTATGATCACAAAAAGGGAAAAATACGTTATAATATCTCAATTGTCGAAGATTTGAAGAGGTTTTTTCATCTTTAAGTTGAATTTCATATAAAAGAATGGGAAATTTTATTCAAAAAATATTATTGCTATTTATATTGAAAGTTGAAAAATGTAAAGCTAAGAAGAGATATTTTTTACTTTGAACTAAATTTTCAATAAAAATATCTAAATTTCATTAAAAAGATTTATTGTGAATTATTCAAAAAGGAAACAATTTGCTATTGGGGAAAAATATAGAGATACCAAATTTTTCGAAAAAAAAAACTAATAACAACTCTTAAAGTTAAATACAAAAAGGTAAATAATCAATACATTTTCATTCGTGAAAATGAGAAATACTTATAAAATAAAACAAAAATAAAATCTAGTAATAATTATGCCCAACGTCCATTGTATCAAACGTCCTAGATGGTTTTTGAACGAGTTATGCAAAACGTCCATTATGCCAAACGTCCCTGATGTCTTGGACCAATTATGCCAAACGTCCTTCTTGAAAACCCGTTATGCCAAATGTCCATTATACCAAATGTCCATTATGCCAAATATCCATTATGCCAAATGGGGTACACCCATATTAAAATAATAATAATCGTAATATTTTTGTGATTTTTTCCTTTCTTCAAAACATGAGCGGTTCCTTCAAAACTAAAAATCTTCGTTTGAAATATTTTTTAAGTCTTTATTTCATTTTTGAAAACAACACATTCTTGTCTGTCATATAGTTTTTGTGAGTTTTTCCATTCTTTCAAATATGAGCAGTTCTTTCAAATAAAAATTCAACATCCAAAATATTTTTAAATTTTAATTTTATTTATATAAAACCAATTTTTTCTGTCGGAATTTTTATTGATTTTTTCCATGCTTTCTAAAAATACTTCTTCTTAAATATTTTACAAGTTTTTATTATATTTCTAGATTTCTTTTTTTTTTTAAACAACCAATGCGCCATGGGGTTCTTTTATACATAGGACCTTTTGAAAAAGTAAGCAAGATTTATAAAAATAGTAATTATTGGTTTGAATACAAACCAAAATTCTAAAAATTCACTTTTAGTCATGCTTCCCAAATATAGTTGCAAGTTTTCTATCCTTTTTCAATCTATCCTTCATCGTAACATTTGATCCTTAGAAAAATCAGACATCAAAAACATGTTTTTATATATTAAAAAAAATCGATCGTATTTATTTATATTTAAAAAAATAAACACCTCCCCCTACCCTACCCCTACCCCTCCCCCTGTTCAAAATGCCTCCAACAATACGGAGGCAAGTTTTTATTCAGAAGACCTCTATTTTTTTTAAAGAAAATAAAAGTGAAATATATAAATTCGACTTTTTGTCTTTTCGACGTTTTGTCCATTCGACCTTTTGGTATTCGACGTTTTGTCCATTCGACCTTTTGGCATTCGACCTTTTGTCCATTCGACCTTATGTCTTTCGACCTGGTGTCATGCACTCGTTGCTTATGGCCGTTCAAGGTCAACCGCAACAGACACGAATGACGAAACAAAAAGAAACGCTTTATGTTTACCTATATAAAAACATTTTTGAAGCGGTCTGCTCTATAACCTTGTAGAACAAGGTGCAAAGTTACAAAAAACACGAAATTTTTAAATGATTTTTTTTTGTTTCAATTGGTTCCGGGTTATTGCAAATTCGAAAACTAAATTTAATCTCCAATAAAATGACACGCGACAAATTTTGTAACAGTCGAGTAACGAAAAATGGCACAATTTTTTAACCCATTTTTGTTTGTTTTTCGGAATTCTGAGTACGTCATTAAATTGGGCGTTCCGCCCCTCCGTCTCGATTTATCAAAGAACAGTGCTCGGATTCCGACAAGCTACAAAAATTACCCTTTAGAATAAAGTTTCAGCCAAATCGAAGAGGGTTCTGGGCAGGGTTACCAGGTCAAAATTTGAAAAATCTGGCAAAATATCGATGAAAAATCTGGAAAATCTGGCAGACGAATATTTTACAATTGTGAATGGCGAAGGGGAGGCAGGATATGAATTGATTCAAAATTTTGTAGAATTAGAGTAGAGTTCAGGTATAGGGTAGGGTAGTCATCAATGAGACACTTTTGGTTTTCAACTTTCAACGATTTTTCTAATTTTTTCACTAGCATGTTTTAATGAGCTTTTAGTTGCATTCTCTTTCTTTTCATGTGTTCTAATATTGACCAAAATATGAGATCGATCCGACACCTACAGCCAGAGTTATCCAACTGTCTCATTGTAGACGCACTTGGCAGGAACAATGAGACAGCTGGGGAACAATGAGACACTTTACGAAAATCAACATTTTTCTAGCAGAACATCATGTTTTTGTATTGTTCCATTGCAGGTGACTTGCCTTGAACATTTTAGAGCAATTTTGCCAACATGAAACTTTTAATAACAAAAGTTACACTAAAAAGTATTGAAATTTTGTAAAATCCATATATTAATACCAAATAACTTAGTATTTTTGGTTAAATGAAGTTTAAACTCTATAAATATGCCAAAAATCACTTTAAATTCATGTTTTGAAAGATTTCCATCGATTTTGAAAAGTTTATTGAAGAAAAATCAAAGTGTCTCATTGTTCCCCATGGGCTGAAATGAGTGGGGAACAATGCGACAGCCCTGGATTCTGGGTATATTCTAAATTTTGGCCAAATCTAACGAAAGGACATTGTAGCCCAACTTAATCCCTATGGAACGTCGAAAGAAATTTGAAGAAATATAAGTTTTGGTGTAAATGGCAGTCTACGAGCGAAAAAGTATTTTTTGTTCATAATTTACTTTTACACCCCAGAATCAAACATTTATGAATTACTTTTCAAGGGATCGTCCATAACCAAAGCCACTTATATGGCAGACGTGTATCCAGTAGACACACCTTTCCCCCAAATATGAGCCAGATTGGTTGAAACTACGACTTGTGAGAGCCATTTTATCATTGTTCCCCGTGTCTCATTGATGACTACTCTACCCTAACTGATTTTATTACCTTAAAAAACCACCTTCTTTTTGTAAAACATATTCTACTTTTATTTGATTTTCAATTAAATACGTTCATCTTAATCAAAAAATTTGTATAAGAATTTGTATATAAAGTGAAAAATTTGGCAAAATCTGTCAATATCTGGCACAGAGAAGAGTAAATCTTTATTCTGGCTGACGCTTGAAAAATCTGGCATTCCCAGATTTATCTGGCAACCTGGCAACCCTGGTTCTGGGCAACTTTTTCCAATTTCGTGTGTTTTAAACTTGTTATGATTTTTTTGATTAACAAATGATTCTGTTGACAACTGACAAAAAAAAATCTGCATAATTTTATTGAATTGGTCTTAACTAACGTTAACTGTTTTGTTTACTGCAGATTTTTTCAACACCATCTTATTAAAATAAATATCTCATCAGAACATGCAAATAGACAACAAATAGAAAAAAAGTAAATTAGATTTACGATCATTTCTTGGTAAAGAAGACAACAGAAAAGAAGCACTTCGAATCAACAGGCACAATAATTTCCTCGCTCTCAGGCTAAACTTTGCTTGATACTTATCTCCATCGATCGGGATAAAGTGGATCAGCGCGATCATGCACTTGTTTTTGATGCCACATGGAGATGTCGTTGACAGGTTTATTTGGTCAGGTTGGAGATTTATGGCCTCCTCGTCAGATTGAACCAACCAGACGTATGGGAACCACTAGTTGGAAGTACATTTCTGCGTCTGCGAAGCGTTAAATTTGCATAATGAGGTAGAAAACTGCAGGTTCTTTCTTTTCAAAGTCGAAGTTAAAATTTCGAAAACCTTCTCAAATCTAGTTTCAACAATACCCAACAGTACCATCACGTTCAATCACTTCTCCGAACCAGAAACTTCAATAATACCGTCAGCACTCGGTCGGACCACCCAAGAAGAAGTGCCCTGACCCGGCTGATGCCCCCGGGGGAAGTTGCTCTTTGAGTTTTGCGCGCGCGAACGAAAGCGACAAACGAGGTGCCGCCACTTTCGTGACCTTTAACAAGCACATGGTCCCATCTCACCCCACACCACAACCTTCATCAATTCATCTATGGAGTCCAGCTCTGCCAAAAAGTGCGATGTATTTAATTATGTCTCGGATCGGGGTCCCCCCCCCCCCCTGGACATGTGGTCGGGGCAAAACGAGAAAACTTAACCGGCGAGGTGTAAATTTCCGTTTCGGGTTTTCACCGCGGAGAGCTCAGCTCAGCGTCTGAGTTGTGTCGATATCTGGAGTCCGACACAAGCTGCGTGGCCAGGCCGGTCAATTATTGTGATTTTTAAATTAGGCAAAAAGCAGGTCCTTTGGGATCACCTGAAAGTGCGGAGGAGATCGTCTATTTTTTTAATGTTAATTTACATTCAAAAAAAAATAAATAGAAATATTATTCTAAATTTATTTTTAATAATTCATTTTACCAAATTAATTGGTTTTAATTTTTTAAATTTCGGCTAAAAAACAGCATTTTCAGTACTCTTCCTCAGACTCAAACCATTCCAAAGAAATGGAGCCCAAAATTCGCATGCGAAGAACTGCTCTGATTTCAATTCGCATCGTATCTGCCCCAAGCCTCGTTCGGCAGCTCTCAACCAGGCCCAATAATTGGGCGGTGCCTTTCAGACACTGTGGATTCCGTGGTGTGAAAAAAGTCACCTCGCCGTGGACACAAACCCCGCAAAAAAAGAGCAAGACCTGGCTGGCGGATAATTGAAATCCGACTACTAATTATCTTATTTTGGCCACACATTTCCACCGGGGGGGTCACGCGGAACCTCGGCCATAATTTGGCCAAGGAGCGAGTCACGCGATTTTGCGCTGCTCCAAACATGTTGCACTAAAGTGACGACGAAGACAATCAAACTATGTTCAACAGTTGAAAGCTCTTGTTATACATCATTAAATCCGAGAAACATTAATAAATTTGAAAAGCTTTCCCGAGGGGGGCTAACCTCACTCCGGAGCAAGAAATCGAGAGATGCTTATCAATAACATCGGCCGAAAGAAAGCGAACACTCTGGCGCCCGGTCGGCTTTAATCCTCCGGCGGCTATTGGACTTTATCTTAAATGTTTCTAGCTGCTGCTGCAAAGGCAGTTTAACACTTTAATAGTCGCCCAGATATCCCAAATGTGTCTCGCCAAACGGGCAGAAGCACGCCCCCAATACACGCCATTTGTTGGCCCCGACGTGGTCCGAGTTGGGGGAGGTGACAAAAGAGTGTCAAAAAAATTTTTTTTTAAATTTGTGAAGAGTGAAAGTTCAAAATTCAAAATTCAAAATTCAAAATTCAAAATTCAAAATTCAAAATTCAAAATTCAAAATTCAAAATTCAAAATTCAAAATTCAAAATTCAAAATTCAAAATTTAAAATTCAAAATTCAAAATTCAAAATTCAAAATTCAAAATTCAAAATTCAAAATTCAAAATTCAAAATTCAAAATTCAAAATTCAAAATTCAAAATTCAAAATTCAAAATTCAAAATTCAAAATTCAAAATTCAAAATTCAAAATTCAAAATTCAAAATTCAAAATTCAAAATTCAAAATTCAAAATTCAAAATTCAAAATTCAAAATTCAAAATTCAAAATTCAAAATTCAAAATTCAAAATTCAAAATTCAAAATTCAAATTCAAAATTCAAAATTCAAAATTCAAAATTCAAAATTCAAAATTCAAAATTCAAAATTCAAAATTCAAAATTCAAAATTCAAATTCAAAATTCAAAATTCAAAATTCAAAATTCAAAATTCAAAATTCAAAATTCAAAATTCAAAATTCAAAATTCAAAATTCAAAATTCAAAATTCAAAATTCAAAATTCAAAATTCAAAATTCAAAATTCAAAATTCAAAATTCAAAATTCAAAATTCAAAATTCAAAATTCAAAATTCAAAATTCAAAATTGAAAATTGAAAATTCAAAATTCAAAATTCAAAATTCAAAATTCAAAATTCAAAATTCAAAATTCAAAATTCAAAATTCAAAATTCAAAATTCAAAATTCAAAATTCAAAATTCAAAATTCAAAATTCAAAATTCAAAATTCAAAATTCAAAATTCAAAATTCAAAATTCAAAATTCAAAATTCAAAATTCAAAATTCAAAATTCAAAATTCAAAATTCAAAATTCAAAATTCAAAATTCAAAATTCAAAATTCAAAATTCAAAATTCAAAATTCAAAATTCAAAATTCAAAATTCAAAATTCAAAATTCAAAATTCAAAATTCAAAATTCAAAATTCAAAATTCAAAATTCAAAATTCAAAATTCAAAATTCAAAATTCAAAATTCAAAATTCCAAATTCAAAATTCAAAATTCAAAATTCAAAATTCAAATTCCAAAATTCAAAATTCAAAATTCAAAATTCAAAATTCGGACGACGAAACAAAGAGAAACGCAAAAAACAGAGTCAAGAGTCAAGAGTCAAGAGTCAAGAGTCAAGAGTCAAGAGTCAAGAGTCAAGAGTCAAGAGTCAAGAGTCAAGAGTCAAGAGTCTTTGAGTCTTTGAGTCTTTGAGTCTTTGAGTCTTTGAGTCTTTGAGTCTTTGAGTCTTTGAGTCTTTGAGTCTTTGAGTCTTTGAGTCTTTGAGTCTTTGAGTCTTTGAGTCTTTGAGTCTTTGAGTCTTTGAGTCTTTGAGTCTTTGAGTCTTTGAGTCTTTGAGTCTTTGAGTCTTTGAGTCTTTGAGTCTTTGAGTCTTTGAGTCTTTGAGTCTTTGAGTCTTTGAGTCTTTGAGTCTTTGAGTCTTTGAGTCTTTAAGTCTTTGAGTCTTTGAGTCTTTGAGTCTTTGAGTCTTTGAGTCTTTGAGTCTTTGAGCCTTTGAGTCTTTGAGTCTTTGAGTCTTTGAGTCTTTGAGTCTTTGAGTCTTTGAGTCTTTGAGTCTTTGAGTCTTTGAGTCTTTGAGTCTTTGAGTCTTTGAGTCTTTGAGTCTTTGAGTCTTTGAGACTTTAGTTGTTAGTTTTTAGTGTTTTTCAATGCTCGGGTCATTCCGAACCCACAGCATTCTTTTCCTTACCCTACATCGTGGTACATTTTTCCACCAAGGGGCTGCCTCTGGTCAAAATCGGTCGATGATAAATGATCATTGGATGAACATCACATACGTCTACGCGCCCAAGCAGGGCGAGCCCCAAACCGTGGGTGGGTTGTTCGATTTCTGTGTATCAAATCGCATAATCTCAAACGACTGTTGGGGGTGCTATTAAGGGGGGGAGGAAAACAACATAAAATAAAGAAGAAAACGCTGAAACAAAACTCTTTCTTTCGCTCAGGCACTAGTGAATTGTATTCGCTTTGCCAAATCGGATCACCAACCGGTGATAACCCTTGGCTCAAAGCTCACCACACCGCGGCATTATCATCCCGAGAGCCATTCTTTGAGCAAACAGAGCAAAGTGGGTGTGGAAGCATTATGGCTAGGTTTCCTTCCCTATTTTGCTCGTTCCTAAATTGCACCGAGCAGCATATCGGAGCATAAATCATCATCGATCGTTTCCGAGAGATCGTTTGTGGGAAGGAACTTGTTCGATCGAAGCACAATCATTCACGTGGACTTTTCTCTACGAGGGAAATTGTTCTTTTGTTTTGCTTCAGTTTGCAAAACTAACCTAGAAAGAAACGCGATCTTCTTGAGGGATGACTTACTTTGTGGAAATTGCTTGAAACAATTTCATTCAACCAACTGGACCGCTAGGGTTGATAACCATTTTCAGCCAATTTACTTAACCAAAGGGCCAAACAGGTGCATAATTATCCACCACGTGGCCAGCGCTAATAAATCCAATTTAGAGCCAACTCACGCTATCAAAAAAAGCAGTACTTTACGTACATATTTCACTGATTTGCATCGGGCTCGTTAAAATGGTCTAGCCAAGCGAAAATCGAACCGTTTAATTACAGGGCGAATTCGAACCTCCCTTGGACCCTGGAGTTGATGGTCGTTGCATGTTTGGCCGGTATTAGAGGCTGGCGCGCTGCAGCTGGTTTGGTAATTATTTTAGCACCCTATCTTTGCCTGAAATTATGATGCTTCGAAATAAGGTGGGCACGTAAGTTTACTGCTACAAAATGTAAAATTTACTTATCTTGTGCTGTAAATTGAAGGAAAGTAACATGTTCTTAAAAGGTTTAACTCAAACGAAAATTCCGCAGGCACCTTCCAGACGTCCCCTAATGATCCACACTGTGCCCGCAAATTATCATGTCTTCAGCCTGGGCCTACTCGGATTAAGGTCTCCACATCCCAATCTCGCCAAACCCAAGCCATCTTTGTTTTTGTTTTGATCCCGGAGACCCACGCAAATCCGTCAGCCCTGTGTGGACCAGAAACAAAAAAAAAACAAAGCAGTCGCTCAAGTTGACAGCCGTTTTGACATTTTGCGCTCACGGCCCACGTCGGGACCAGGCAGGTCAAAATCCGTGCCGTAATTGCGCATAATTGGCCCCTGGCTGGCCGAGAAGGTGTCGGGAAAATTATTAACGCCCTTGCCGGCGACGCCGCCGATCCATTTAAATCACGGAGGAAGGTCAAACCTCTTTGCTCGGAGGTTCCTTCTGGAGATTTTTTGCGCATGCGTTTTTATTTTGGCGACCGCGTTGAGGCCCCGAATTACGCTCCGAAGTGAGGGGCCTTCCAGCGGGTTTTCGGAGGGCCGATCAACGCTGACACCTTTGGCGCGTCCGACAGAAACAAAAACGTGTCCGAGGAGAAACACTTTGACCGTAATTAGCAATTTAAGTTAATCGCAGTAGGCTTTTATAGTCCGTCAAGAAATTTACCTACCAGAAGCAGTGGCGGACGTTGGAATTTGCGTGCGTGTGTGAGGTGTCACTAGCTGTCACTTTGCGACCCTGGCGAAATTCGAAAAATTGCGTTGTACTCAAAATTCAAAATCTTGACCACTTGCGGTCGCACATTTTGACCGCGGTCCGAAAAGCTCCCAAAATGTCAAAAGATGTTGGCCGAACCCTGCCCGACTGTGCGTCACGCACAGGTCATTTGGAGTCCACCACAAGTGCCCCCCCCACCCCCCACCCCTCTTCATCTGGTTGTCACACAGATTTATGGCACGTTTATGAGGAGATTTTTTTCTCTTCTTGCTGTTGTAAAGGAGCCAACAAGTGCTCAGGCTGTGACTTTTCGGGTGGACCACCCAAGTGGACGACGCGACGGTTGTCATAACCTCAAACAAAATGCTTTTGAAGAAGAAGACGGCGGCGGCGGTTGCTCGCGGTGTCGAGGATTACTTGACCCGGGGAGTCCGAACAGGCAGATGACGTGAGGATGATTGTTTTGGCGGCCAACAAAGGAGGCGGCGGCGGATTAGTGTCAGGCTTTCAAAGGGATTTGCACTTTCTTTCGCGGGAAAAGATGGATAGATATGGGTGAAAATTTGCCTGAAATTGTCTTTTTACAATTGTTTACAGGAATACTACGAACTTTTTATCAAGAATACAATTGAAGTCATCAAAACGTACAAGAATTAAGGAGTTCATTTTAGAAAATGTGAATTAAAAAAAAATAAGTATCTAATGATAGGGAAATGATTTTAAGAGTCACACAAAATTATAGGCCAGTTTTCAAAATTTTGATTTTTGGAGGTGATTTTTTGTGGCCTGCGGACCCATTTTGAATGATCACGTAAAGGCCCTTTGGACACCCTATAAAGTGATTTTTTTATAATTCTTAAAATTAAGACTATCCGTCAACATTCTTAGTTTTTGTTAATATATAACTAATGATTTATCCATACTTGTATCCAGAATATTCGAAACAGATATTTTGATTTCACGTGTCAATGTGCTTGAAATCCATAAATTTCGTCAAAAACTTCATCAATCATTTTTGGAAAAAAAAGTTATGAAACGTTAAAATTTTACTACAGTTGAAAATTGTAGAGACAGCAAAAATATATGTTATCACATATTAATTGAAAAGTAGGGATGCAAAATTTTTATAGACTGAGCCCACATTTTTTATAAACCACCCACCTCGAGATTCGAACTCATGACATTTGGGTTACGAATTGAGTACGCAACATCTGATTCAGACTGACCAAAATTTAATGAAATTTTACTAAAATGTAGTCTCTTTGCAAACAATTTATAATTTAAGGTACAATGTTTAAAAAAAATCGATTGTTTCAAGTATGAGTCTCCTCTTTTAGCACATATAAGTGTTGACCGTTTTAAATTTTCATTGAATTTGTTCATCTTAGCCAAGATCTTGGAATATAATTTATTTAACATAAGTAATGTGATCTGTTTGTTGAAGAATGAAAACTCCAATATTTGTCCAAAATTCTTGTTTTTTTAAATAAAAAATGATCATATTGAATAAAACTGTTGAAAGAGATCCAGCCTCTGAAAAGTGTAAAAAAAAACACATGGGTGCTTATAACTTTTGATAGGGTTGTCAGATCCTCGATTTTTTGAACTCGTTGGAAAGGTCTTTTCAATACCTTTCTAACAATGTATAACATGATGGGTTATTTTTTTTAGCAAAAACCACCCATTTTACAATCTCCCGGACTTAAGTCGAAATCGTTTTTTTAGCATAACTTTTGAAGTTCTTTTCTAAACTTCATAATATTAACTAGGGTTTTGTGGGAGCCTAAGACGGATCGAATGAGATCAAAACGGTCCAAATCGGTTCATCCAGTCCGGAGATAATTGTGTGCATATTTTTCTGTGCACGGACTTACAGACATACACACGCACAGAATTTGATTCTGAGTCGATAGGTATACGTGAAGGTGGGTCTTCGAGGTCGAATTAAGAAGTTCGTGTGATTTTATAGCCTTTCCTCATTGAGGTGAGGAAGGCAAAAAGCGAGAAACAGAAAATGGCAGAGTTTTTAAAACTTTTTCAGTGTTTTTTCCGATGAAAAAAAAAAGTTTTTTCGGAATTCTGAGTACGCCATCAAAAAAATATCCTTGACACCAAATTTCTATCTCATCACCGTTTCAGGCTGCAAATGATTGAAAAGCACATCTTTTTTCGCATGTTATAAAATGAAAGGGGCCGTACCGCCCCTCCGTGACGAGATATCAAAAAACGGACATCGGATTTGTGATCAGGGACAAAAGTTTCCCCCTTAGGACAAAGTTTCACACAATTCGAAGAGGGGTCGGGCACATCCGTGGAACTCTGAACAAATTTCTGCTCAAAAAGTGTGACGAGAAATCAGTTCATTAGTGTTCTACGATAAATTTGTCCTGGATGATTCCTCAGCACACTACGATCTCATAAAAGAAAATGTATACCAGTTAGACTGACATTCGTGGCAACGAATCAAAAAAACAAGCTCATCACGATTTGCACCTTTTTATCAACTAAAAATTGAGTGAAAATGTGTTTCCGTTAAACTGGCCATCACACGCAATGTTAAGCGTTTTGCGTTTTGCGTCTTCCATAAACAACCATCTTAACAAGAGTACAGATTGAAAGTTAAAAAAAAAACTTGGCCTGGTGACATCAATTAAGACAACAGAAGTGATCACTTGGAGGCACATTTAAAATTGCTTCATTGAACCACTTGTTTTCAAATAACTACCGTACCTTTCAAGCGTAATGTTTATTTCAGTTCAACTTATGTCTTCTTTGTACAAGATTCATAAAAAGTAATGCTCGTAACAAATCCAACTATCCCCAACCACCGGAAAATAATCCATTCAGATGGCACTTCTCTGGTTCTCGATCAAGCGATGTTCACACTAAACATTTTTCATCAGATTTTTTTTATGGAAATCCGTTTCTTTTAGGACGCAATGGAATATGAACGAAAATGGTTCCTGAAGGTGGACGGAAATTTGTAAACATTAGAAAATTGTTTTTTTTGCATGGCCAGCTACGATGTTGTTTTTTTGCATGGCCAGCTACGATGTTGTTTTTTTTATGTGTATAACAGTTTATGCCAGTTTCTATCAGTCAAGGGGTTCTAAAGTTGTGTTTCGAGTTATTTGCTCAGGCTGGAGAAAAAATCGTGCTGTTGATCAACCCCTCGGTTAAATCTATTATAAAATCTGTTATAAAAGTTGGAGCTCTCCACCGCTAGAGGCAGCACTGTATAAATCCCTCTTTTTGAATCTCAAGTTCTACCGATGTGGGTTGGGGCAACTGGTGTGTAAGTTGGCGGAGAATTACTCATATACAATTATTTGGCCAAGTTATGATTAAAAACAAACAATATTTTACAAAAATATCGAATCTGGATAGAAAAATGTACAACTCTAAGGATGCGATCACGACGATTCAAAATCAAAAAGTACTTTTTTGATCTAATAATTTGCATCAAAAGCTGCTTTTAACTTCTATATCTAGATTTTTTTTGTTGAAGGACTTATCAACACATGAAACACAATAGCTTAAAGGATCTTTTTGAACTTGTTTTAATTTAATAAAAAAAAAATCATAAAACATTTCCGGCCCAACACCAATCAATCTGTCCCAAAGGGCCTTAAGGTTGGCTACCCCTAAATATTTTCGCAATTTTAAAATATAAAAATTTAGACGTTTAGACCAAAGCAAACTTATGACAAATTGGACGAACTTTCCGTTAAAAATATTTACGAGACTGAAAAACCAAGTCTGTCATATAAAAATTGCCAAAAACCACAAGAAAAAACCCGTTTTTTAACATTTTTATTTTTAAAACCGCTGTATCTTCCCAAGGATTGGACAAAGGACAATGTTCAATATGGATACTTTTATGTAAAACTGTCGGGAGAATCGATTCCCACTACTGGTTTTTTAAAAAAATTTACGTTTAGACCACTTTTCAAAAAAACAGTTTTAGTAACTGATTTTTGTATTTTTTTAGGAAAGACATACCATCCTGCATTTTTCATCAGTCTTTTGATAACATTTTAGGCTTTTTCCTCAAAAATTTTGAACGAAAAAAGATTGTGACATCACCTTTAAATTTAAGTTTTAGACTTAAAAATCAAAAAATCTCATAGATGTGGCGTGTATTTTTGTTTCAGTGTATTTTTTCCAGAAAGCCCGTCCAATTTCCTACAAGTTTGTCTTTAACCACTTTTTGATACGATGCAACGGCTTCGAGATACAGTTATTTTTAAATTACAAAATTCAAAAAATATTTAAATACCTTACGCCCTTCTCAAATGTAATTTTCGAGTACTATTGGCTCCATATACACAAAAATGGCTTATATTCTTTATGTAAACTTATGTCAAAAACATATACAATGACTTTTAAAACCCGCTGTTTGACGTGCATGATTTTTAAAACCCGCCAAACAAATCGCAGCAAACTGGTGGTTGCTCTGGGGCAATGGGCTTGTCAAACATTTTCTGTTTTCATTTGAAACTGTTTAAATTCTTTAGGTCCTGATTTTAATTAGACCGGATTTCACCGAAGTCAGGACAAGTGGCCAATTTCTTTTAGGAATCCAAATCTCCTACATTCATCACGATAGTCCCACAAAAATGGAATTTGGTGGTTCCGGATGTTGAACGGATTTTGGAAGGTGAAGTTTGTCCTGACTGCTTCTGGTGCTTCAGTGTGGAAATGAAAAAATGTTCTTCAAGGTCAAAGTGATGCTGAAGTAGAAGAATGATCAATTATGATTAGTAGATTGTGTTATTTAAATTATAAAAAATGAAATACAAACGTTAATAGAAAAAAAGGGGGATGGGTGTTTGTGTGTTGTGTTGCGTTAAAAATCAAAATTATTTCGAAATTGATTACACCTTTTAGTCTGTCACTCTTGAAAATTGATTTTACGTAAAATTGAAAAAAAAACTAGGCTCAAAGATTCAACTTGAAAATTAACAAAATGAAAATATTGTTGTTTTTTATCTTTCTTAGAATGTTCAAGCCACTTCTTTTAAAGTTTGTTTTCATTTTTTTTTTTTGCCTCGGACAAGACAGCGAGCAAAGATTCAGATTCTTTCAATTTCCTTTGCATTGCTACTGGAGAAAGAATGAAGAAAGAAAAAAAAAGGTCTGAGGAGGAAGTGGAAGGTGGAAGATTTGCTTTCTGACGTGAATTTTAGCTTTTCGCCCAACCAAAAACCTAAAACAAACATTCTTGTAACATATTAAAATCCGCCCAGAAGTGCCGTTATGTTTTCTTATGAAACGGCGAGCAAAAGGATGAGCGAGGATATTAACAAAAAATACATATTTATGATCCTCCTCCATTTATTGCGATTAATTTCCAGAAAACTAAGCATTGTTCAATAAAAGTCAAACAGGTGCAATCTAGAAAATCAGGTAATTCAGAATAACTGTGCCCCCGAAAAATCACCACCGTTTCAAATGAAAACAGAAAATGTTTGACAAGAACATTTCCCCTGAGCAACCACCAGTTTGCTGCGATTTGTTTGGCGGGTTTTAAAAATCATGCAGGCCAAACGGTGGGTTTTATAAGTCATTGTTTATGTTTTTGACATTAGTTTACATAAAGAATAGGCCCAGGATAACATGTCTACAAAGTTTCATTGAAATCGGAGAGGGTCGGGTACAAAAGTACCAGAAAAAATCCTGATTTGAGCTGGAATTGCTCACCACCTAAAAGCTGATTGCTCAACTTCCACCTCAAACACCATTTCCGGCAACACCTTACTTTTATCGGCTCAACCTTTCACCGAAGCTCACCACGCGCGCGCTCTCCATATCACCACTAATTTGATTAACTAAGCCGTTGACATGACGTGTGGCCGCCCCGTTTTTTCTTTACGAGACACATTACAACACCTAACCAAACCCCTTTATTGTTTGCTGTTTGACATCGCTCAATTAATTAACGATTCCGTTTCTTCCCCCCACCTTTCGTGGTCACCGGTATGCCACCTTTCTTGGAAGCTTTTTTTTATCGTGTGTCGTATCGTTTAATACTATTAGTCGCCTAAAACTTCCTCCTCAAGGGCTACCTGGTGGGCTTCCTCTACGAAAAGAAGCTGGGGGTTTTAACCCTGTAGTGCCTTTTGTATTGAGAATTTCTACTCTGCATGGTTACCCTTGACTAAAAGATCAACGTTTTCAACGCTACATGAACTGTCAAATGCAGTTTATGACAGATTTACGAGACTTCCGTCAGCGACAGGGTCCCCACGAGCGACACGATCTGCTCTGCCGAGACAAACACCAGCAGCCAGATCAGCTGTCGACGATTTGATAAATCTGTCCGGCGACGATTCGCCCGCGCGACCACAACTGGAAAAACGTGGAATGAATAATTTAATCGTCCAATAGTGTTCACGACTTGTACCTCTTCAGAGTGAGAGAAGCTCCCCCTTAAAAAAAACACCTTATTAAAGTGTCATTAAGGTGAAGTTACTCCCACCTCCTACCTGATTAGTTGTGAAACGCTTATCAAAAGTGGACAATCTTGTTTGCGGAGCGTTTTCGTGTTTGTCACCTTCGGCCCGTGCTAACAAAGCATGCGTGGTGTTGTGCGTGTACGAATACATTTTCGACCGCTTCGGGCGGTATTGGCTCAATTTTGATTGGTTTTTGACAAGATTTTATTGTGGGCTTCCTGTTGAGTGAACGAGATGATTAGTGGATGCCAAACGGAAGGGAAATGTGTGTCATTGAAATGCTTCAGGCTAAAAAAGGAGCTGATTTGATAAGCAATTAATTATTTTTTGTTGTTTTTTACAGAAAAAAAAACTGTGTTAATTAAGAGTTTTAAGCTTTATAATGTAATGTTTTTACAAGCTAAGAAACTTTTTAGAATTTTTTTTCGGAATTTTAAATTTTACTTGTTCTAAGTTGGAAGAAACATTGTCTATGTATTTCCAATTTAGTGGGCTGCACAGAAAAAAATATGTTAATTTACTCGACACGGAAAAAATGAATCACATGTAAACTCTGTTGATGTAAACTTGAGATTCGACTTGAACGGTTGAATCACACGTAAAATCATGTTTTCGTATAATTTGTTACAAATTTACATCAAATTGCATGAAAATTTCAATGTTTAATGACTTGCAAAAGTGTTACATCATAAATGATGTAACATTCGGAAATATTTTTTTTGTGTGTGGGCATCAAGCATCAATATGGTCGATTTTTCGGAACAAAGTTTGTTCAGTTGCAGTTAGGCCCCAAAACAACTCTCCAAAATTTGAAAACGACTGGTTGCGTCCACACTTTGCGTATTGCATTTCGATTTTGTAAGGCAAAACGTAGTTTTTCACATTTGGGGTTTTTTTTTTTTTTGCTACTTTTTTTGTAATTATTAAACCAACATAATTTCAGTAAGGATGAGAAAATTCTTCAAAAATTTTCCTAAGAAATCGATGCAACTTTTCAGACAAAGTAAGAACTCAAAAAAATCCGACTTTTCTTAATTTAAATTTCCATCACAACGCACAAGTTCTATTTCCAGAGTACTTAAGGGGTTACATACATGTAGAAAATTACAAAATTTTCAGAATATTTATTAAATCCACTCAAAAGATGATTATTCATCACTCCTGAAAGTTTCATGAAGATATTTTATGATTAAAATGAATAAGATTTACGGGAGCCACGATATCTCGAGATGAGATGGACTAAATTGGCTGAAATTTGAGGTGAAGACTCTCAAGATTTATACTTTAATACCGTTTAACATTAGTTTCTCTTGATGATTACTTTTCAACTGACGTATCGGAAGTTACTGAATTTTAATTGGAAAAAATATACCTGTTTGAAATGTTACTTCTCTTTTCATTGAAAATTAATTCAAAATTTTAGTATCCAGCGATACATTTAGAATGTCTAAAATAAGTTTTTAAAGCATTTATAAAAAAAATAGGAAGCTAATTTTATCGGAAATAGCAGAAAATTACAGAGTTGGAAAATAAAGCGACACTTGAAAATAACACCCACCAATAAAGTCTTTAAAAGATAACTGTTGGAAATTCCTTCGGGTATTCAAAAATTGTTTTTGCATTAGTGGTGCATTTTTTGTAAATTTTACCCTTTAAATGCAAACAACTCAAAAACGCCTCACTTCATCGAAATGATTGTCATTTTTTTGCAAATTTAGTTTTGAATCTTAGAATGAACTTGCTGGATTACTGGATTTTAAGGAATAAATATCATATTTCCTTAACCCTTTCAGGCCTGATGGGTCATATATGACCCATACCGAAATTCGGTTGTATAAAATCACACAGTGCTCAAAACATATAACATTGATCAGCAAAGTTGTAATTTATGAGTTTCTCTACCTAGGAAAAAATGTTTGAGTGGTTGTTAATGGCCTTTTTGACGACCTAGAACATCCTGAAAACCTGAAATTTGGAAACTTCAGAAAATGTTGAAGATAATTCAGGTTTACAACGATTTTTCAAGGCAAATGAAGTTAAGTTATTACCAGTCACATCCTCACGACCATTTGGGACCACTTCGATCCCTTTGAATCTCTTTTGGGATGATCTAGGTCCTCCAAAGTGTCCTGGAATACAGATCTTGGAGTCTACCGCCGTAACAACACGATTCTACCAAGTTTCCGATTATGGTTCATATTCAGTGATGTCCCTGGGACCCTTTGGCAACACTATAAGCTATGTGGATCACTTTTGGGATGTTCTGGGTCCTCCAAAGTGTCCTGGAATACAGATCTTGGAGTCTACCGCCGTAACAACACGATTCTACCAAGTTTCCGATCATGGTTCATATTCAGTGATGTCCCTGGGACCCTTTGGCAACACTATGAGCTATGTGGATCACTTTTGGGACTTTAGCATTACTAGACTCCAAGAACTGTATTCCAGGACACTTTGGAGGACCCAGATCATCCCAAAAGTGATCCACATAGCTCATAGTGTTTCCAATGGGTCCCAGGGACATCACTGAATATGAACCATAATTGGAAACTTGGTAGAATCGTGTTGTTACGGCGGTAGACTCCAAGATCTGTATTCCAGGACACTTTGGAGGACCCAGAACATCCCAAAAGAGATCCACATAGCTTATAGTGTTGCCAAAGGGTCCCAGGGACATCACTGAATATGAACCATGATCGGAAACTTGGTAGAATCGTGTTGTTACGGCGGTAGACTCCAAGATCTATATTCCAGGACACTTTGGAGGACCCAGAACGTCCAATAATGAAATGTAACTTTTTTTTTGCCTGTTTCTGTTTACTCATGGAAAAAATGAACTACTGGTACCAAAATTGTAGATTAACACAGCTCAGAAAAATTCAGGCCTGAAAGGGTTAACCAAACATTAACCAGCTGCTTGGATATTTACAAAATATGTTTTTTACTCGAAATTGAAATACAAACTTCGGATGCAAGCTTCAGGAGAAATACTTTACATGAGTATGTAACGATTTTATAGTTTTTTTTTTGTATACAATGATCAAAGAATCAGCAATAACATAAAATTCTTATAATCGTTTGACAAATACTATGATTTTTGTTCAAATAGATGTTCGGTGGAACCGGTTTCGATGGGTCCTATGGTATTTAATAATATTCTATGATTGTTTTGCATGACTTTTCATGGTAGAAGAATGCAAATATGTTCATAACTGGATAAATCTGATACTTATTCTAAGAATCCGGATCTTCCGGTGGCCTGTACCCCGGCCACCGGTCCGTGCAATGCGATTTTTCACCGGATTATTTTTCCTGGTGCAAAAACGAAGCTTTTGATGTATAGCAATCGATGGTTTGCGTGAAATCATGTTGCGGTAATTTTTTGGGTCCTTTTTCCCACTTTGTAGCGGAAGTTTCTGTATAATTTTTTTTTTTTTGTTAAAGTAAAATTTAATTTTTTTTTCAACATAAAAAAGTGACGAAGGTTGTAAATCGATAAAATTACCGTCGATAATATTATCATCGGACGATAACGATAATGGGGACGAAAACGATAATCTATCGTTATTATTATCGTTATTTCAATAATTTTATCAGCGATAATCTTATCTCCGATAATGGATGCTAACTTATTTTTAAAAATTACCTTAAACCGATTAATTCAACCGTATCAAGTTAAATTTTCAATGCTTTTTCTAATGTACTCAAGTTTTTTCACAAAATACCGTTTTTCCAATAGATTTGAATTTCCATTATTTTCATTTTAAAAATCAAACGAAGTGAAATTTTGTATGTTTTTTTTTCACTTTATCAAAGTATTTTTGCATGATACTAAAATTATTTTTTGTAAAGCACACAATTTTAAAAATTATCAAAAAAAAAAAATTATCAAACGTATTCAAATTTCAGATGCTTTTTCAATTTATGAGAGTTTTTTTTTTGAAAATTCAAAATTCATTTTGCGAAAACATTAAAATTTTCAAAATTTGCAATATTGGAATCAATGCTTGCTTTTGAACTTTTTTGAAAGTGTTTTTGTTTTGTAAAATACTACAATTTTCAAAAACAGTCCCATATTTTTTGAAAGTACTCAAATTTTCAAAATTTTCACTCATTCGTTTCAATTTATGAGAGTTTTTTTTAATACAAAAATTTTCACAAATTACCATATTTTTTCAAAAGTACTAAAAATTAAAAAATATTCAATAAGGGATTCAATTAAAGCGTTATTATGCAAGCTTTTGGACTGAATTAGATTTTTTTGTTAAATACTATAATTTTCACAAAATACCATATTTTTTGAAAGTACTAAAATTTTCAAATTGATATTTTGTATGCTTTTTGGATGTATTCGTTTTATTTTTTGTTGAAAATGCTTTTTTAACAAGTTACCGTATTTTTTTTCAAAAATAATCAAATTTTCAAAATATGCAATATGGGTATCAAACAAAGCGAAATGTTGCATTGTTGAATGCTTTATACATACATTCAAATTGTGTGTGCTTCATATCATACAAAATTTGGCGTCGTTTGATACCCGTATTGCAAACTTAAATGAAATTGTTAAAATTTTACTATTTTGCAATATAAACTTTAATAAAGTATTTTCGAAAAAATACGGAAATTTGTGAATTTTTTTTTTTGTTCTCCTGAAAAAAAGCTCTAATAAAGTTAAAAAGCATACACAATTTTGCTTCGTTTGATACCAATATTGCAAATTATAAAAATTTAAATACTTTCGAAAAAATTAGGTTTTTTTGTGAAAATTTCCATTTTTCCAAAAAAAAAACTAAAATAATGTGAGAAACAAACCAAATTTCGCTTCGATTGAAACCCATATTGCAGATTTTGAAAAATTTAGTGTTTTCGAAAATAAATGTTTTTAAATACGGTAAATATTTATTAAATACGGTAGTTTGTGAAAATTTTAGATTTTCCCGAGCAGACGGAAATAACTTGAAAAGGTCAGTTTTTGATATTGTGAGAAGATCGAAATATGTTATTGGGATGATCGGATTAGTTGTTAAAATAACAAAAATCAATAACAGAGATTTGTTCGAAGAATAACTTAAACTGGTATTATGTTGTTATTGCAATAACAAACCAATAACACAGAAGGAATCATGAAGGAATAACAAGATTTGTTATTTTGTGCGGAGAGGTGGAGCAGCATAATGACAAAAAATGTTATTGAACTGGTATGTCTTCATAACAAAAAAAAAGTTATTGTTTTGGTTTAATTGTAATTTGCAAATAAACCTGCAGTTGAGCAGTTCTCTAGGATTTCGGTCATTCGATTTTTTTTGTATTTTTTAATCCGACTGAAACTTTTTTGGTGCCTTCGGTATGCCCAAAGAAGCCATTTTGCATCATTAGTTTGTCCATATAATTTTCCATACAAATTCGGCAGCTGTCCATACAAAAATGATGTATGAAAATTCAAAATCTGTATCTTTTGAAGGAATTTTTGATCGATTTGGTGTCTTCGGCAAAGTTGTAGGTATGGATACGGACTACACTGGAAAAATAATACACGGTAAAAAAATTTGGTGATTTTTTATTTAACTTTTATCACTAAAACTTGATTTACAAAAAACACTATTTTTAATTTTTTTATTTTTGATATGTTTTAGAAGACATAAAATGCCAACTTTTCAGAAATTTCCAGGTTGTGCAAAAATCACTGACCGAGTTATGAATTTTTAATCAATACTGATTTTTCAAAAATCGAAATTTTGGTCGTAAAATTTTTCAACTTCATTTTTCGATGTAAAATCAAATTTGCAATCAAAAGTACTTTACTGAAATTTTGATAAAGTGCACCGTTTTCAAGTTATAGCCATATTTAAGTGACTTTTTGAAAATAGTCGCAGTTTTTCATTTTTTTAAATTAGTGCACATGTTTGCCCAGTTTTGAAAAAAATATTTTTGAAAAGCTGAGAAAATTCTCTATATTTTGCTTATTTGGACTTTGTTGATACGACCTTTAGTTGCTGAGATATTGCAATGCAAAGGTTTAAAAACTAACTTAATCCACCTATGTGGTTGGAGCCTTCCTCACTTATCGTCAACAATGACTGATATGATGGAATTGTACAAAAATTTCATCTATTGTTTAGATCAGGAATAAAAAAGTACATAAATATCACTTAAGGGACCATACCTCGAGACAAAGTTGCCAGAATATCAATGTTTTGAACTCGTTGGAAAGGTCTTTTGATAAACTAACTAACGATGGGTGGGATGGTGGATCCGGACATAGTTTACATACATTTAAGTGAGATCCGGCATCAAAAAGTACATCAATATCACTTAAGTGGACATATCTCGAGACAGGGTTGCCAGATCTTCAATGTTTTAAGCTCGTTGGAAAGGTCTTCTTATAACCTAACCAACGATGGGTTGAATGGTGGATCCGGACATAGTTTACATACATTTAAGTGAGATCCGGCATCCAAAAAGTACATCAATATCACTTAAGTGGGCATATCTCGAGACAGGGTTGCCAGATCATCAATGTTTTAGGCTCGTTAGAAAGGTGTTTTGATAACCTAACCAACGATGGGTCGGATGATGGACCCGGACATAGTTTACATACGTTTAAGTGAGATCCGGATATATGTGAAAACACATTTTTATACATAACTTTTGAACTACTTATCGAAACTTCAATCTGTATAAAACTCGATCTATGAGACCCTAAACCAAGTCGATTGCAACAGGTTTGGGTCAAATCGGTTCAGCCAGTGCCGAGAAACATGAGCTAGTTTGCTGGTCACATACATACATACACACACACATACACACACACATACACACACACATACACACAGACATTTGTTCAGTTTTCGATTCTGAGTCGATATGTATACATGAAGGTGGGTCTACGACGTTTTTATACAAAGTTCATTTTTAGAGCAGGATTATAGCCTTACCTCAGTGAGGAAGGCAAAACAGGAAAATTGATGTTTTCTAAGTTTCACCCAAACAACCCACCATTTTCTATCGTCAATATCTCAGCAAGTAATGGTCTGATTTTCAATGTTAATATATGAAACATTTGTGAAATTTTCCGATCTCTTCGAAAAAAATATTTTTGGAATTTTCAAATCAAGACTAACATTTCACAAAGGCCAAACATTCAATATTACGCCCTTTTAAAATGTTTGTCTTGATTTGAAAATTCCAAAATATTTTTTCGAAAAGATCGGAAAATTTCACAATTGTTTCATATATTAACATTGAAAATCGGACCATTAGTTGCTGAGATATTGACGATAGAAAATGGTGGGTTGTTTGGGTGAAACTTAGAAAACATCAATTTTCCTGTTTTTAAACCTTTGCATTGCAATATCTCAGCAACTAAAGGTCGTATCAACATAGTCCGAATAAGCAAAATATAGAGAATTTTCTCAGCTTTTCAAAAATATTTTTTTCAAAACTGGGCAAACATGTGCACTAATTTAAAAAATGAAAAACTGCGACTATTTTCAAAAAAGTCACTTAAATATGGCTATAACTTGAAAACGGTGCACTTTATCAAAATTTCACTAAAGTACTTTTTGATTGCAAATTTGATTTTACATCGAAAAATGAAGTTGAAAAATTTTACGACCAAAATTTCGATTTTTTGAAAAAATCAGTATTGATTAAAAAATTCATAACTCGGTCAATGATTTTTTGCACAACCTGGAAATTTCTGAAAAGTTGGCATTTTATGTCTTCTAAAACATATCAAAAAATAAAAAAAATTAAAAATAGTGTTTTTTGTAAATCAAGTTTTAGTGATAAAAGTTAAATAAAAAATCACCAAATTTTTTTACCGTGTATTATTTTTCCAGTGTAGTCCGTATCCATACCTACAACTTTGCCGAAGACACCAAATCGATCAAAAATTCCTTCAAAAGATACAGATTTTTGAATTTTCATACATCATTTTTGTATGGACAGCTGCCGAATTTGTATGGAAAATTATATGGACAAACTAATGATGCAAAATGGCTTCTTTGGGCATACCGAAGGCACCAAAAAAGTTTCAGCCGGATTAAAAAATACAAAAATTAAAATTAAAATTGAAGAAAAAAGACCGATTTCGTAGAGAATTGCTCAGTTGCCATAACTCCTCTGTACTAGTCAGGGCTGCAGAGTCGGGTACCTCCAAGCGACTTTGAATCCCTACTTTGAAGACAACTCCGACTCTGGATGCAGGATATGACGTCAACGATGACTTCAGCTCACCAAAAATACCCGACTTCACAGATTCCGACTCCAAGTAAAAGTTGCTGAAAATTTGCTGAGTCCGATGCAGTCTCCGAGGTCTCACTCCAGCTCGAACTTCAACGTCAGCTCCGACTTCCTGGCTCTGTGAAAATAATAACAGTTTTTGTTATTCACACTTCAAAAATTCTCAATAAATAAATCAATTCCGTTAGGAAATATAACAAAATTAAAAAAAATGAACTCTCAAAAGTTTATTTTATCGGATAAATTTTAGCTTGAAACCCCATTTCATAGTGAAATAAATGACCCCGATGAAATTGGTCAACATTATTTCATAGTTCTAGCCAATTTTGGCAAAGTCCCTTAGGGAGTATATCAAATAATTTAAAAAATCAACTTTCAAATTTTCAACTTTTTAGAATAATTTTAGCTTAAGGACCCCATTTCATGGCCAAAATAATGACTCTGACGAAATTGGTCAAAATTATCCCATAGTTCTAACCATTTTAAACAAAGTCCTTTAGGGGGTATATCAAATAATTAAAAAAATCAACTTTCAAAATTTCAACTTTTTAGAATGATTTTAGCTTAAGGACCCCATTGCATGGCCAAAATAATGACCCCGACGAAATTAGATAAAATTATCCCAAAGATCTAAACATATTTAACAAAAGAAACAATAATAACAGATTGTGTTATGGACACTTAGAAACTTTTCCATTTGTGCGATTTATGGTAATTTTATTTCTTAGTCAGTATACCGAACGAATAACAAATTTTGTTATTAGGAGAGTTTTTAAAATGTATAACATTTCCTCTTATTAGCGTGTTATTAAACATTTTCAATATAATATCACTTCAATACCAAATTTTGTTATTTTATCAGAAACTGTTTTCCTTTTTTTTCTTCTTGAAGTTGAACTTCAGGATAAAATAATAACACTTTTTGTTATTTTAACAGGATTTGTTATTGAAATATTATTAATTTTGTTATTACCGTCTGCCCGGGTTAACAAAACAAAACAAATAAAGTAAAAAGCAAACGAAAGTTCGCTTCGTTTGCTATCCAAATTTGAGTATTGTTTTTTGGAATAAATACGGTAATTTGTGAAGAATTTTGAATGAATATTTTATTTTGAAACTAAGGCCGTTGCAAATATTCTTCAAAGTTTGTTTCGCCCCCCCCCCCACCCCCCCTCCATTCCAAATTGGTACGAAAAATTATGGGGCAAAAAGAAATATTTCTTCAAAAAACCTAAATATTTCAATGGAAATAGAAATTTTATCAGCTGAAAACAATCTTAAATGCATTTTTCTGCATTAATAATCATATTTAGCATGTTTGAGCTCGTTTAAAAATATTTTAATTTTTTATAATATTCCAATGTACAGCACCGCAAACGCCTTACTTATGATACAGTTGAATTAATCGATTATAGAAAGATTTAAAACATGAGTTTTCGTCCATTATCGGCGATGACATTATCCTGTTCATTAAAATCCAATAATACCATTAACAAAATCAAACTTGCAAAAATGTCGGTTGTCAAGCTGAATAAAAGCAGACACGTGATATTTGAACACAAAAATCATGTAAAAATCTAATTATTCTTGTTATATTTATATTTTAATACGGATTTATGATTCTTTTATTCGACACAATCAAAAACTCGGTAAAACATAATTTTCAAAAATTTTAGCGGTTTGCAACCTTCTACAAACAATTCTCAGATCTCAGATCTTTGAGCCTAAACGAAATCCTTGAAATTAAAAGCATTTTCAGTTTCAATGACGACCTGACCGTCCATATCATTCGCCCGGTCAGAATTTGCAGCCGTAAAAATAAAGATTAATTAATCGACCTGACGCGGTGCGGCCCAAACAGCCCTCTGACAAGACCTGGACTTGAATCATGCGAAGAAATTAAAAGAAAAGAAACAAAATATTCACGACATCCAGGCGATACGTCAGAAGCAAATCATAAAATGAGATGATCCATGGTCCGGGGGAAAAATTTCCAGAATTGAGCAATAAAAATATCCCCGGACGTTAATGAGAATTGCAAACGAAATGTTCTTTTTTTTTGAGAGGGGAGCATTTTTGTTGGACTGCATGATTTGCAATTTTACGAGCGTTTCATTTAAAATTCAAGCGCCAAATCGTTTATCAAAACTCATGAACACGATAAGATTTACGGTATTTGGCGGGGTTAAATAATTTGGCAAGAAATTACTTAATTTTTTTGCATTTTTCAAAACGGTAACCGTTTGTGCAATAAAAAAATGTGCATTGAAGTTTGCCGACTGGAACTTGCCCGCAACGACTCCCATGGGTATCAGTTTACTGTTGAACTCAACCCAGATAGTGTAATAAATTTAATTGCGCACATACTTTGCCGAATTGCGATGGTTGTTGTTGTTGCTGAAAAAATTATAAATTCAATGTTTTCGTTCAATGAATATTTCATTATTTTTGTTCAAAAAACTTCTTCTAGATGCAAATAGTTGCAAATAAATGATGAATCGTGTCAAATCGATTAAATTGAACTTATTTTTTCGAAAATTGATAATAATTTTCAAAGTTTCTATCTTGCTAACATTTACTGACGTGATATAACATTACTATATTTTCAGAACGTTGGGAAAACCCAACGATGGTCCTAAGTAGAGCCGCCAAATTTGACCGGTGCTCAGTGATCATAACATGAGTGTGAACAGCAATAAAATTATCATTATTTTCTGAGATTATTTCGGCAAACGTCGGCAACGAAAAAAAAAACATCATAAAGTATAATTTGGGCAATTTATTCCCAGCGAGAAAGAGGGACCCAAAACTGGAGCATTACAGAGTTTAAGGTCATTCCATCTCCTCTCTGATGACCACGTTGCAACAAAGTGTACATAATTTGTCGAACTTTGTTGCACGTACTTTGGAGTTGTGGGTGGAAGAGTGCGAGGTAGGTCGGTAATCATTTTTATGTTTTATCTTCCCCGCCAACCAACTTTCCTACTCTTTTCATTCACCAGTTTTTTTTGTAGCAGAGAGATTTTGTTTTTGTGTTGGGGGTCGCCCTGTCGGGTCACTGATTGATGTTTATGACGGAAATGCTGATTGCAGCAGCACCACCCTTAATGATGTTCTGTGTTTATTTTCATTTCTGCAAAGGGCTCAAACTTCTTTTGGTTTTTGTTGGACGATGTTAAAGAAGGGTTTAATAAAACAAAAAACAAAAAACAAAAAACAAAAAACAAAAAACAAAAAACAAAAAACAAAAAACAAAAAACAAAAAACAAAAAACAAAAAACAAAAAACAAAAAACAAAAAACAAAAAACAAAAAACAAAAAACAAAAATCAAAAAACAAAAAACAAAAAACTAAAAACTTCAAACTTCAAACTTCAAACTTCAAACTTCAAACTTCAAACTTCAAACTTCAAACTTCAAACTTCAAACTTCAAACTTCAAACTTCAAACTTCAAACTTCAAACTTCAAACTTCAAACTTCAAACTTCAAACTTCAAACTTCAAACTTCAAACTTCAAACTTCAAACTTCAAACTTCAAACTTCAAACTTCAAACTTCAAACTTCAAATTTCAAACTTCAAACTTCAAACTTCAAACTTCAAACTTCAAACTTCAAACTTCAAACTTCAAACTTCAAACTTCAAACTTCAAACTTCAAACTTCAAACTTCAAACTTCAAACTTCAAACTTCAAACTTCAAACTTCAAACTTCAAACTTCAAACTTCAAACTTCAAACTTCAAACTTCAAACTTCAAACTTCAAACTTCAAACTTCAAACTTCAAACTTCAAACTTCAAACTTCAAACTTCAAACTTCAAACTTCAAACTTCAAACTTCAAACTTCAAACTTCAAACTTCAAACTTCAAACTTCAAACTTCAAACTTCAAACTTCAAACTTCAAACTTCAAACTTCAAACTTCAAACTTCAAACTTCAAACTTCAAACTTCAAACTTCAAACTTCAAACTTCAAACTTCAAACTTCAAACTTCAAACTTCAAACTTCAAACTTCAAACTTCAAACTTCAAACTTCAAACTTCAAACTTCAAACTTCAAACTTCAAACTTCAAACTTCAAACTTCAAACTTCAAACTTCAAACTTCAAACTTCAAACTTCAAACTTAAAACTTAAAACTTAAAACTTAAAACTTAAAACTTAAAACTTAAAACTTAAAACTTAAAACTTAAAACTTAAAACTTAAAACTTAAAACTTAAAACTTAAAACTTAAAACTTAAAACTTAAAACTTAAAACTTAAAACTTAAAACTTAAAACTTAAAACTTAAAACTTAAAACTTAAAACTTAAAACTTAAAACTTAAAACTTAAAACTTAAAACTTAAAACTTAAAACTTAAAACTTAAAACTTAAAACTTAAAACTTAAAACTTAAAACTTAAAACTTAAAACTTAAAACTTAAAACATAAAACTTAAAACTTAAAACTTAAAACTTAAAACTTAAAACTTCAAACTTCAAACTTCAAACTTAAAACTTCAAACTTCAAACTTCAAACTTCAAACTTCAAACTTCAAACTTAAAACTTAAAACTTAAAACTTAAAACTTAAAACTTAAAACTTAAAACTTAAAACTTAAAACTTAAAACTTAAAACTTAAAACTTAAAACTTAAAACTTAAAACTTAAAACTTAAAACTTAAAACTTAAAACTTAAAACATAAAACTTAAAACTTAAAACTTAAAACTTAAAACTTAAAACTTCAAACTTAAAACTTAAAACTTAAAACTTAAAACTTAAAACTTAAAACTTAAAACTTAAAACTTAAAACTTCAAACTTCAAACTTAAAACTTCAAACTTAAAACTTAAAACTTAAAACTTAAAACTTAAAACTTAAAACTTAAAACTTAAAACTTAAAACTTAAAACTTAAAACTTAAAACTTAAAACTTAAAACTTAAAACTTAAAACTTAAAACTTAAAACTTAAAACTTAAAACTTAAAACTTAAAACTTAAAACTTCAAACTTCAAACTTAAAACTTAAAACTTAAAACTTAAAACTTAAAACTTAAAACTTAAAACTTAAAACTTAAAACTTAAAACTTAAAACTTAAAACTTAAAACTTAAAACTTAAAACTTAAAACTTAAAACTTAAAACTTAAAACTTAAAACTTAAAACTTAAAACTTCAAACTTCAAACTTCAAACTTCAAACTTCAAACTTCAAACTTCAAACTTCAAACTTAAAACTTAAAACTTAAAACTTCAAACTTCAAACTTAAAACTTAAAACTTAAAACTTAAAACTTAAAACTTAAAACTTAAAACTTAAAACTTAAAACTTAAAACTTAAAACAAAAAACAAAAAACAGAAAAGCACACATAACAGCAAACATAAAAACCTTCAAAAATACACGAAATACCACAAATTAACAAATCACGAAACGCACAAAAATATCTCTCAAATTCACAAAAACCACACAAAATGAATCATATAAACACTCACAAACAACCCTCAAAAATACACAAAACCTCATACAAAACACACACAAAAACACGCCGAAAAAACACTTAAAAATTCATCAAACCAAAAAAACAGCACAAAAAACATCGGGCAAAATACTCAAAAGAGACTCACACAAAAATCCTAAAAAAACGCAAAATACCAAAAAAAAATCACCGAAAAGTACAAACCAAAAACTCATAAAAAGACACAAAAAAAAAACAAAACTTTCAAAAAACACAAAACACGCTCAAAAAATCCTCAAAAATACATCATAACCATGTAAAAACCACACAAAAAAACACAAAAAAAAAACATCAAACAAAAACGCACACAAGTAACAAACAAAAACATACAAAAAAAAAACATGTCTTAGACTTTTTCAACAATCTGATTGAATTCTGAACAGAATTTTCTAAGCGATGAACATAAAGTTTTTGCATCGTGGCACTATTATTTTTTATTTTATTTAAAACTTAAGCACGACAAGTTAAACAAACCGCTCCCCAACACCAACCAGCCCCCAATTATCGTAAATTTAGTGGTCCCAAAAGTAGAAAACTCGATTAAATTCCGGCCCGGCCTGTGTGGTTACGTGAACTCTTAAACCAAGAATCAACCTTAACTTAACCACTCTCGTGCTAACTGGGTGAAGAAAACCGTAAACAACGCTAAATGATTGCATAGTCTGAGCTTCCTTTCCAGTGAGACTTGAAACAGTTTGCGAGGTGAGAAGCGAAATCAACCATCAATAATCGAACTGATTAGCCCTCGAGGAGAGCGGTTCGAATCTCCGATTGATAAATGACACTCGGATAGGGCGAAATTCCACGTGAGATAATCAATTAAGTCGCTTGGGCACAGATTAACGCAGAAAAGCTCCTGTCCTGGTCAGCTTGGTATCTTGATTCGATAATTTGTGGCTACAAAGTGTTTTTTGCACGTTTGGCAGATGATAATTACACATGCGCGGACAGCTGCGGATTTGAAAAATCACTCCAACCTGCGAAAACGCAAACGCACACACACACACACTCTATCTGCATCGTTTATCTTCGATTAAGTCGGAGCAAACTGGAAGCTCGAAGCAATCGGCGATGACATCAACGAGATAAAATACCATCGCTCGTTGGTTAACTTTGATCGTCCCAATTGAATGCTTGAACGATTGGCCTCGAATCTAGATCCAAGTAGGCATTTTGCGTTTGATGGACTCAAGCGTGACTTTGCGGGCACCCTCTGCTTTTGGATTTTAATATTTTGGAAATAGTCCCAACGGGTGTCTGTTATTTAAAACATAAGTTTAATGGCAAATTAATATATTATATTCAGTATCTGCTTAAAATTTGAGCGAAACTGATTAAGGTGAACCCACTGATACTGGAGCCTTAAGTTATTGAAAAAATGTTATAAAAAAACTTTTCGAATCAGTTATAACTTTTCAGGATCGAGATTCAAAGCTTGAGCATGTTTAACAAAGTTGTATAACATTAAATTTTCAATAAGAATTCAATAAGATTTGGCTTAGAGTCCTAAAAAAGTGCAATATTCAGCTTGTAGAGGAAAGTTTTGAAAAAATAGTCTTATATTCTGGGCACCCTACCCGAGCATGGGTAAATAACAAGGGAAATGCATAATAATACCTTTCTCTGGTATCAATCCCAAATTTTGGTATTCCTGGACCCTTGAAAATTTGTCTTAAGGATTATGCAAGAGCAAAATATGGTATCATACCAATTTAAGGTATTGTTTTGATATTGCAAAATTGCAGAATTTGTCAATGGTCGAACACCACATTTTGGTATTCTTTTGGTATTACAGTATTTTATCAAATTTCTCTGAAACTATGGGAAAATTTTGACCAATTTTGACAAAATAATTAATTTTGCGCTAAAATGATGTCTCAAAGCGAATGCTTTTATTCAAAACCGGAAATTTCAAACTTGATTTTAAACATTTTTGATATACCCCCTACAGAAATGACTTGAAATTGTGGAAAATTTTCTAAGTCGGGATGGCACATTTTGGCATTATTTTGGTATTGAAAGGTTTCATCAATTTTCTCTGAAACTATGGAATTTTTTTAAAAATTTTGGCGAGATAATTAATTTTGCGCTAAAATGACTTGAAACATAAAAATGTTAAAGCTGATTTTTTTTGTGATATACTCACTACCATTTTTTTTCAAAAACGTTGAAATTTCTTTAAGTCGGGATAACCAAATACTTTGAAAAACGAGTCAATCAACAGATTATTGAATTTTGGTGAATTTCAATCCGGTTTCATTTCAATAATACTTATTTTTCAATCTTGTTATTTTTCAGAAGCTTCAAGAACTTTAAGCACAGGCCGTTCATCAATGACAAATGCATTCGGTGTGGTGAAGAATATCACTAAGAACAACATGGAATCATCAGGTGAGTAGATTTGGCTGTTGCATATGGATCATTTCCGTTTTTTCACTAACTGCAACTGCTGCACTAAAAATGGTATGAAAATACCAAATTTTGGTATTACTTGTGCAAATACCAGCGACCAAAATGTGCTCTTGGTTGCCCAGTAATAGATGGTAAAATACTATGAAATCATACCAAAATCATGTTTGTGGAAGACCACAGGAATATCAAAATCTGATTTTCCAAGGGCGCGGGAATACCTAAAAATAAAACCATGGCAATATCAAGTTTTGGTATTCAACCAATGTTCAAAAATCCAGAAGACCTCAACTTGGTATTGAAATGATTTTATTTTGTGGTATTATTTTACCTTTGGAATAACATGTTTTGGTATTGTTGTGCCCTTTCACATACAAGACTTTGGTATGATTTCATGGTATTTTACCATCTATTACTGGGCAACCAAGGGCACATTTTGGTCGCTGTTATTAGCCCAAGTAATACCAAAATTTGGTATTCCCGTGTTATTTACCCCTGCTCGGGTAGTGCATAGTCAAAATTTGGTTTTCCAAATATTATTGTTCTGTACTAACAAAATACAAAAAAATCTTTAAAAGTCCTTAAAGAAGATTCCGAAAAGCGTTCTTCTACTCGCATTATTGGCAGAAAAGACCACGGACCCTTACAGTTTTCATCAAATAAGTTCGAAAATAGAAAGATCAACAACAAGTCATCAATATTAAGCTTGGACGTGTAGTTTGATTTGCTAGCTTTCTGTTATGTTGTGGATCGTTCATTTTACTGTTTAAAGTGAATCATCGAAAACATCCAGACGGGCTTCGATCTAGAAATTTGCCAAAATTCCAATTTTCAACCAATTTTCTATCATTAAAAAGCATTGGAAAGAAGAACTTTTAAAATTGTAGAAAATTTTAGGGTTGAAACTTGTAAGTTTGACTTGTTACATGTGACATTGCAAATATTTAAACAAATGTAATTTTTCAAGTGGATCAACATAGGCTGTGTTTTTAACCGATATGTTTTAAATGTTAAAGAGCAACTCTCTACGAAATCAGAAATTGGTCTTTTTGATAAATTTTAATTTTTGCATTTTTTATTCCGGCTGAAACTATTGCAGTGTAATCAGTACGCCCAAAGAAGCCATTTTGCATCATAAGTTCGTGCATACAGTTTTCCATACAAATTCGGGAGCTTTCCATAGAAAAATATTATAAGAAAATTCAAATGTCTGCATCTTTTGAAGGAATTGTTTGATCAATTTGGTGTTCTCGGCAAAGTTGTTGGTTTGGATGAGGGCTACACTGGAAAAAAAATGATATACGTTAAAACTAATTATGATGATTTTTTATTTCAGTTTTTGTCACTTAAACTGGATTTGAAAAAAAAATATTTTCAATTTTTTAAATGTTTTAAAAAGCATCAAATGCCAACATTTCAGAAATTTTCTTTCTAGAACGGACAAAAAATCTTTGACCGAATTATGAATTTAAGATTCAATACTGTTTTTAAAAAATCGAAATATTGGTCGCAAAACTTTTTCAACTTCATTTTTCGATGTAAAATCGAATCTTCAATCAAAAAGTACGCTAGTGAAATTTTGATAAAGTGCACCGTTTTTAAGTTATAGCCATTTTTAAGTTAGTTTTTTGTTAACAGTCACAGTTATTCATATTTTAAAATAAGTTCCCACGTTTGCCCTCTTCTGAAAAAAAATGTTTTTTTTTGCGAATCAAGTTTTGGTGACAAAAACTGAAATAAAAAAATCACCAAATTTTTATAACCGTGTATCATTTTTTCAGTGTAGCTCTTATCCATACTTACAACTTTGCCGAAGACACCAAGTCGATCAAATAATTCCTTCAAAAGATACAGATTTTTGAATTTTCACATAACATTTTTGTATGGAATGGACAGCTGCCAAATTTGTATGGAAAACTATTTAGACAAAATAAAGATGCAAAATGGCTTCTTTGGGCATACCGATGGCACCAAATAGATTCAGCTGAATCTCAGAGAATTAATCATTTATTTAGCTAAGTTTAAAAAATAGTTAAAAAATAAAAATTTAGCCTGAAATTCGTTAAAACTAATTTTGTTTACAAAATTTTCGATAAATATTGTATTTTAAACTGAATTTCACATTTTGTATGAAATTTGTTCAACTGTAAATGATAATATTTTTAATCATGTAACCAAAGCACATAATATATATAATTTTCAAACTTATTTTACCTCCTTCTATTGAAAAATTGTCCAAAGATTCCGAAAATGTCTTCCGTTTTCCGATTGCAATCATGTTCCTTGAGAAAATTATGATACTTTAAGAAGATTTGAATAATGCTACACATCACCTTTTTCTCAATTATAGTTAACTTACTCTTTAAACTTTTCAAAATTTAATTAAAAGCTCTATCTTTTCACGGTACCGTAGTTTTCATAAAATTTTGAAAAGTTGAAATAGTTAGTTAACTCTAATTAAGAAAATGTTGATTAAAAGCATTATTTTAATATTCTCAATGTGTCATGATTTTCTTAAATCGAATCGGAAAATGGAATGCATTTTCAAATTCTTTGGACAATTATCCATTAGAAGAAGGTCAAATAAGTTTGAAAAAATAATATTATGTATTTTTGAAATATAATTCAAAATAATCTTCAAAATTGTATGCATTTTCAGTAGCACAAGTTTCATGTAAATTGTGAAAACTTTTGATATGTGCTTCAAATTCAGTTTAAAATGCAATATGAATCGATAATTTTATAAACAAAACTAGTTTCAACGATTTTCAGGCAAAATTGTGGCTTTTCAACAATGCTTATAAACTAGTTAAGTTAGTATAAACTAGTGGTGGGCAAAATCGCTCTTTTTAGGATCCGCTCATTTTCGTTCGCGCATTAAAAAGAGCCGCTCTTTTGAACGGTTCTTTCGCTATTTTTTAAAATTTGGATGAAAAGGAGTATTTTTTAAGAGAATCGTGTGATTTTATAAGTTATTTTACATTGGTTTTTTTTATAAATTATTTGATTGACAAAAAATAAAAATTAAAACGAGAAGATGCCCTCGAAAACCATAGGTCTTGGTATGATCTCTTTTCTATAAACACTAAAATTTAATCGGACAAAAGGATATATATTTTCCAAAATCTTTAAACTTTTCAGTAGATTTTTTGTAATATTTTACAAACTCTGCAATTTGACTCAAATTGTATTCCGGTAAAACTATAATGTACAATCAGCTGTACAATGAAAGTTTTTTTTGTTTTGTTTTGTTAATTTTTATATGTTTTGAAATATTTGAAAATTGCATTTTCAATTCAATTCAGTTTAATACTACACTTTTTTCGGAAATTCAATAAATTATATTCATAACAAAAATCATGCCATCCTTTACCGGAGTGTAAAAAAGAACCGCGGTTCTTTTTTTGAGAGCCACGGTTCGTTCGCTCTTTTCATAGAACCGGCTCTTTGAGCGGCTCGCTCTTTTTTTGCCCACCTCTAGTATAAATATTGATTTTTTTTTCTTAAAGACTATATTACCAACCTTAGCGATGGTAAATTTGACGAAGAGATAAAATGTTAACACCTTCAATATAATTTTACCAAGAGAAACGGTGACTGTCAAAGTCACCCTGGAATTCAAAACATGAATTTTCAACGCAACGATTTTTAAGGCGTTTTTGAAAAAAACTTTTTTTTTTCAAAGATGACACTGTTTGCTTAAAAAATCCGTGTGTTTTTCAAGTGTTACGAACAACTGCGTCAAAAGTGAAGTGTAGTTCTGCGATGTCTTTTAAAAACAGCATGTGAACACAACTTTTTGCACAATATAATTTGAGCAGCTTTAATCAACCGTGCGGAATCATTCGTTAAAAACCTATTTGAAAAAAAAATTAAAACGACTGCAACCAAAGCTTCCTAAAATTCGTTTTCTTTATTTCCGGGAAACGAAAAAAGTTTTCACAACACCGACGTTTTGTAGCCTTCAGGTAGAACCCAAACAAAAAACCGTTTAGCTTGTTCTGAGAAATTCGAGTGGCAAAATAGTAATTAAAATGGGGCTTTTATGAGGTATTATAACCTTAATTTTTTTGGGAAATTAAAATGATTAGGGGGATACAATGCTTGATTGTCCAGAACTATAAAACATTAATTTGATGTTGTTGTCACCAATAGGGTTTGTTTAATTAAATTTGAGAAGGGGAGAGGAAATAAAACTAACGAAAAAAAACAGAGTTACGATAGAAAATCAAGACTATTTTGGTGCAATAACCTGCCTGGAGTTTATTTTTACTTCAGCGTCAGCAGCAGCTACAAAGTCGACATGCTAGTCTTGATCAGCGGGAAGCCATCGCCGCCGAAGCACCACTTAAATTGCATTCAAATAAAATAAAATTAATCCTTTCTCTAATCGAGTATGTGAAGCAGCAAGAAAAAGTCCTCTATTTATAGCGGCCAATCTGT